>NW_028275166.1:5454545-5757575 GCF_013281855.1 Momordica charantia
TTTAGTTAAACTAATTCCTTTCATAATAATATATAACACTTTAATTATGAATTAAAAAAATGTTGACCAAGAACTTTAGTTGTTGGGAAAAGTAAAGGGAACAAAAACTATTTTGTCCACTACATATATAACTATCCCAACTCATACAAATATCGTTATTTTTTTAATACATTAAATTAGGGATATAAAAGTTTGAACATTCAACCTCAATGGAATTAGTAGATATGAATTACTGACATTAACTTATAAATTATGATATCATTTGCAATGATATATAAATCTCCCATCATAAATATTGGGATAACTATAATTTGATACTTGTCAAAACAAGCATAGTTCGGTAATTAGTATATACCTCCAACCATGAGGTTGTGAGTTTAATCCTCACCTTCACATGTTATACTAAAAAAAATACTAAAAAAAAATACTATAATTTGATACTTATTTAAGCATCTTGTTTCCTACTTATTTAAGATTATTATATTAGTGGGATTGTAACTGGCAAGTAAAAGATTCCCACCTTTCCAACTTCCTTATTAATAAATTATGCACGTTTATTTGCAAACAAAAATAATATTATTATATTCTTAAAAATATAAATAATTATATTGTCAATCTAAAGACTAAGAAAACACATATTATAGTCTTAAAAATAGATGATTTTATCTTCCATCTCATAATTATTTAACTAAAAAAGTATTATAAAACAATATATTTTTTAGTTAAAAAAACAATGTTGTAATCATTGTTTTTAATTTTATATGAAAACTAAACTATTTTTAGTGCAGTTTTCTTATCTGACATACTATAATTAACTGTAATGTTTTTTTAACCTAAAAACGATAATTTTATTTTTTAAATTAAAAAATTACATATTTATGATACCCTCAATAACTAAATTGTTACCAATTTAAAAGTACAGGGACTAAATCGTTACAAATTAAAGTTCAATGACTAAATTGTTACTTTAGTGAAAGTACGGGGACCAAAAATGTTTTTTAACCTATACTTTAAATGGTGTATTTGAGAGTGATTTTGGCATGCTTTTGTCATTGTCAAAATTACTCATTTTCCATTGATCATATTTGGTAAATTAAAAAATTAATTTTAGGACAGCTTAAAATCACATTACTTGGATGACATTTCTGGAAAATCAATTATACTTAAATCTATTTTTTTCTTCAAAATCACTCATTTTACCATCACTACCAAACACACCCTAAATCAATTTAGATTAGAAGAATAAGAATAACATTTGACATATTGATTCAAAGTAAATTTTAAAGAATTTAGAGAGAATAGGTTCAAACCATGATGGCCATTTAGAGAAGAATAATAATAAGGTAAGAGCATTTTGATTATTACTAATTTGTTTCTTTCACATAGAACCATTCACGCTAGAACCACGTGAGAAACAACATTTCCTCTCCCAACCAATTTAGATATAAAACATATATCATTAACAAACAAAAAAAGTTGGAGTTTCAAATCTCTATCCTCGCATCGTTCAACTCGAAAAAGAAAAAAAAAATTCCCTCCCACCTTATGAAGTTGACCCTATTTCTTAATTTGTTCATCAAATTAAAAATGCATGTAGAGTTGGTTTCAAAGACCGAGTCTAACAAATAGTACCTTCGTTCATTGTTAAAGCCTCGACCATGTCTACATTTAGGCGCTATCCTCACACAGTTAATTTTTTGTTAATAATTTAACAATAATCTAAATCAATTTAGATATTTTCTAAGGTCAACATTGTCAATATTTATAGGATTACATCTCAAAACTAAGGTAGGATCCTTAATATTTTTTTAAAAATTTAAAAGATTAATATTTTTGAGTTAAATGGTAAATGTTTATTTTTAACTTGTAATTATTTTATGAAATTTGCAAGTGGTCACTACAAATGTGTTAGGTGATCGATCAAAATTAAAAATTATTATAGTGTATATGATTGTTATAATTTCAATAGTTTAAGAGTTTTTTTGCAATTAAAAAAATATCTATTATACATTTTGATTAAGTGGGTTTAAGTTTCCTATTCAGATTTATGGGTTTAAAAGAAAGAGACTGAATGTTGAGAGCTTAAAGTTTCCATTTGTTTTTTATGTCTCCAATTTAGATTTATATGATGAAAAGCCTAGCTTTGAGACTTAGGGTTTTCTTTTTACTCCGATAAATATTAGTACTTACGCTATTAGAGTAGAGATCAATTCATCATTATATTGTTTAATTTGGTAAAAATCTATTAATCGAGATAGAGATCTATAGGATACCATTGTTGTTCAATTAACATATCACAATTCATAGCTTCTTCATTATTGTTACGTTAATGATATACGAAGATACTTCACTTTACATCAAAATTTGTCACCTATCTAACTATGAATGCACATTAAACCAACCTAGTTAAGATTAAACTTAAAAAGTTAAATAAATCTGAAGGAAGTTAATGATATACGAAAATACTCCACTTTACATCAAAATTTGTCACCTTTCTAACTATGAATGAACATTAAACCAACCTAGCTAGGATTAAACTTAAAAAGTTAAATAAATCTAAAGATTCCTTCAGATATGTCGAGCTTGACCAATGCGAAGCAAAGATGAGGGGTGGGTGTTCCACTATTCTTTCTAAAACTCCAAAGTTGGATGAAGTCTCCACTCTCCAAGGAATTTTTTTGCGCCAAAGAATTCCACTGAGACACCAAGCAGTAGATTTCGCGACTTCCAATCTTCCACTTCTTCAAATGAATGGTACTCTCTCGCAAACAAGGATCAAGAATCAATGCGCGCACTCCATTTTTGTTATTCTGATGTTCATCTTGTTGGTCCAGCAGTTGCTTCTCCTCCTCTGTAGTGAAATCGTTGAGGAGCTTCTTGATCGGAATTGACAATCGACCGTGGTTACGGTTGAGGTCAGTGTCCTGTAGTCGTTTTTGGATCACTATTTGGATGTCGTAACCGCCGAGTTCAGCGATACGGTCCCTCAATAGCGCTGGCATCTCGATTGTTGACGAAAACACAACTTCTAACTGCTTGTGCTTCTTTTGATCATTTTTATTAACCTTCGACATGTCATTGTTATCCGTATCAATTTCAGTATCATTATCAGGTGAGTTCTTTCTCTTTCTACCTCCTATTATAACAGATGTCATTGTTCTTAGAGAACAAATGACTGGTGAATGGAGAATGAAATTATGAGAGTTGGATTATGATTAAATAGAGGTGGGATTATGTGTTCTATTCCTTGTAGGATTTCATATTATTTGTGTTTCGGAATTCCTCGTGAAATTAGGAATTCTGATAAACATGAAATGTTTCTTATTTGAAATTCAAATAAATAAATGAAACTGGAAGAGATAAAAGTCGTTAGCTTTTAAAATGATATTTTTCCAAATGGCCGTAATTAGAGGCAACACACAAACTTTTTATTAAACAAAACCTCAAAATTCGACGATGTTATTATGAATTTCTCTCTCGGATTTTTTTTAATTTTTTGATCGCTGATTGTGATTATCCCGTATGAACCTTCAAATTAGATTGAAATATGCATTTTTTTTTCTGATTGGTTCATCATTTGAACCGTATTTAGATTGAACTGTTGGATTGGTCCAGGGCTTGATCAAATCAATCAAATATAACAATATATTGTATATTTATATTATAATTACTTCGTATTGAGTATTATTTTTTTCTATTCTCATTCCTATAAATTTTAAATTAATTTTCTTTTATATTCTTATAGTAATACTATATAACTAAATTTTTTGACAACCTTTCGAAAAACAAACAAAAAGATACAAAATAATCCAACAAAAACATAAATTATATAATAATAAAAATATTTAAATATTATTTAATTGACTGTATTTTCAAAATATCTATTTTTACTTTTTACTTTTATTCATTTTAGTCACAGTGTTCATTTTTATTCCTGTAATTTAAAAAGTGGTCATTTTGCTCTATTATTTTTATTTTCATCTTATTACTTTTCATCACAATTTTGCATGACACCACTCACTCAATTTACTGAAATGTAGTCCATAAATTTTGTATTAAGCAGTTTTCATTCGGGATGAAATTTGTGTTATAATTTTTTAAATGTGAACTAAATTGGTCATTTATTTTAAAGTTTAGTATACAAGAACCAATAAATGAAGTCGTCTCTAGAGGAGACTTTTTTTTTTTAATTGTTGAATACAATAAATGAGGTGAGAATTTGAATTCATGACCTCTTACTAAGAAATAGATGTCGTATTAAGATCGAATTGGTAATGATGTACTTATATATTATATTTACTTGAAAAAATTATATATTTTGATTTTTTAATACCTCTACGCATTCTGATTTTGTTAACCTTTAAATACATATTTTTTTAATTTTAATTTGTAACCTTTTAAATATTTTGTTAAACCCTATCTTATATCTGTCCAATAAAAAAAAAAGTGGTCATGCCACCGAGAACAAAGGATTTCTGCTAACAAAAAATTTTCACTTAACTAATTTAAAAGGTTACTTATTTTTAGAAAAAAAAAAACTTAAAATTTCCAACTTGACAAGTTGTATTAATTTTAATCATAACATCAAATTGATAGACAAGATAATTTTTATTCAATTTCAACTCAAGCACTCACAAATTTGAAATTTCCACAAAATAAAGGTAATAAAATCTCCAACCTCAGTGATTTTAACAAAAATCAAACTCATGCAAAATTAAATTTGATCAATATACAGGAATGAATTCCAAAAAATTCACACATTTCAAAATAATAATAATAAAAACTTTAGTATTGTATTTTTTATGAACACATCAATTTTGTATCATACATTTTGTTTTATAATTCATTAAACAAACAACAATATTTCCTCCAACGATATCCAAGTTAAAATTGATGTTCTTCGGAAAAAAAGGTCAAAATTTATGGTAAAATTGCATTACTTTTTAAGGTAATATGACTGCAAGCTTCAACTTGAAGTTCATGATAAAAAATTGGCATACCTCACTGTAAAAATTGATTTTTTTCCCCATTATTTTCCATGAAAAAATTCCGGGAACATAACTCAGAAGCATCTCCGTTCACTAAACATGACAACGATCGGATTCCGCCTTATCTCTGTTCCATCCGCCGCCGCAACCGCCGTCTCACCGCTCAATCCGGTTTCTCAGAACAATGATGAATTCCGAGAAAGCCAACTGCAGTGGCATCGACTTCCGATTAATCGTAGAGGCTTCACTATGCTCTCGTTTCTCTCCGCGATGCCGTCTCTGTTTCTACCTGCTCCCGCCACTGCTTTCGATATCGGCATTTGTAAGCACACAACGCAACATTGTTCCGTCGATTGGTTTCAACGCCAGATTTTTTTTTTATTTTTTTATTTCGTTCTTCATTTTCTCGCTGGAACCCTAGTTTATCGGTTTGTTTGCAGCAGGACCGAAGGATTGGTTAAAGGAGCAAAAGAAGAAGGCCTCCAAGTTTCTCTTGGCACCAATTGATGCCTCCAGAGGCAGCCTTCGCGCTGTTTACCTTTTGCTTAGTAAGTCTCTCATTCTTTCTCGGTTATCCTTTATCTTTTTGTTTGGCACGCACTTACATCGTTTCCGGTTGCAGCCAGTGATTCCGATTACTCAAGCAAGGATCTGGAGGAAGTTCAAAGACTGCTTAAATCTGCTGCAAGGGATTGCGTTCTGAAGGATAGGAACTCGTTTGTCCAATTTCAAGCGAGCACAGGAGTCGAGGTTCACTCTCCTGATCTTGTTCTTATTCTTTTATGTTTTCGTTTTGAATTCCTCGTGTTTGTAAATCAGGTATAAGCTCCAAGCTTTTTCTGTTTATTTTCATCCAAACATAATGTACAATCCCAAATTTTATTATAGGATCCCGCGTCGTTTATCCTAAGGATCTATTGAAGTAACTAAATTCACATTGTTCTAAGATCAGAGAAGTTGAAATCTTCTACCAATATTTTAGCTCGAATTTAGCTCCTCAGTCTCAACTTGTAAATTCCTCAGGTCTGTACATTTCAACTGGTTGTGAAAAATGCATCCTCCTTGCTTGGAAATAAAGATCCTATAAAACTAGAAGCTGAAAGTCGGCTAAAAGATCTAGTGAGGTAATCCCCATTTCAGTTACTTCAGCCTATTCTTTTATATCTTCAATCGGATAATGCTTTTGTTTTGATAAGTGATAGTTACTTCTTTTGGTGTACATACCAATAGAGGATGATATGAGTAAAGATTAAATTGATAAGGGCTCTTGGATTAAAAAGCTTCAACAAAATTGAAAGTTGAAACGCTGTATTTATAGTCTCTTTCAATAATCCAATAGCCATTAGTTCTGTTTCTGCTGATAGTTGTTCATTGTAATCTTTTCTTGCTCTTACGATGCAGCTCTTTCACTTCACTCAATAGTCTCGCATATGAAACTGATATTCAAGTCGATTCCAACAGGTATTCCTTCAATGACCTTCATTCAAAGGCTCAAATTATAGCTTCTCTCAAACTGTTATTTGTCTCAGAATGAGTATTTTAAAAGACATACTATTACTGATTTGTTACTGGATTACCTGAAATCTTGGATTTCTCATACTTAATGTGATAGGCTAGGCAAGTTGAGTTAGTAGATGGTCCATCTGCTTTAATTACGTTGGCCTACGTAAACTTCAAGACTAATGTGAATTGGTAGAGATGTGAAACTAGACTTTGAATCTGTCAGAATTTATACTTTGGGTGTGCATAATTGAAACTCACAGCGATTATCTTCCTAGAGGGTAGTAATGCTGTAAGCTCGAACAATCCATGGAAGTGATGGAATTGTAGTTTGATTTCAATGACTAGTCCTGCCATGTAAATTGATTCTATATTCTGCCGACTTACTTCAACTCAGTGAAGCTAGTTATTTCGTTCTGCCTTTTATAGTTTATATTTTGGGGAAATTTTCTCTTGAATTTAGGTTCAAAAAATGTGGAAATCAGCTAAAATTTTCCCCTTGTATACTTGCTCATTTTCCTTTTTCTGTTGCAGACAAAAAGTACTGGATGCACTAAATGATACCATAGCTTCCCTTGACAAATTTGAGAAGGGTATTAAGGATTGTCTTGAAATTTAAGTCCCATGATTTGTTTTGTAATTAGAATGTTCTGGTGTTCAGTCCAGACAAGCAGCAATTAAATGAAACCAAAAGCAAAGCTTTCAGGCTCAATTCCTAGCAGCTATATTGATAAATCTGGTTCGTAAATGTATGTAGACTCACTCTATCATATATATGCATATGTGTGTTGTGCAGGTTTTATTTAGTTCGGTGGATTTATTATACATCTTGGGAGTGTGTAAGTCTTATTTTCATTTCTTTGCCACGCTAGTCAGATATTTGTCGATAAATCTGTACATTTTGATATTTATATTGTCATTGTTATACCAACAAAAGGCAAAGACATTTCCTGTTATGATTGCGTTCTCACAAATTATTGCCACCCCCGCCCTGGTTTTTTGTTTTTTTATGCTTTCGGTGTTAGCTTTTCTTGCTGCATGACCGTGGGATAAAAAAAATAAATAATCCAACTCCTGGAGGTTATAACCAATAAAGATTAATTAAAAATTAGGGATCAAATAATTATTTACTGATAATTTAGTCATTTTGTGGCGTAATGATTGTGAATATGTGAGTTGTTAAAATTCTACGACTGTTGAATGATATGGTTGATATGGCCAAGAGATTCCGAGTTAATTATTATAAATCCTGTTTTGCAGACCCCCATCATTAATTTAGTGGACCCTTTGTAGAAATGATGTCTGTATATTCGATCTCTTCACATTGAGAAGTGTGAACGTTATGGGGAATTCTTGTAATGTAGTCCTTTCACAAAACACAATTTAGGTCCAAGTTATTGTTCTAATTGCATAGTTTACATATGATATAAACTCAAATAAACAGTGTATAACTACACCTCTCATATGGTATGGTGCAGAGACCTTGGGTAATATAATATGACATATTCTCTCGATGGAATGGTTTTAATGAAGCATGCAGCAGGTAGATGTGTCGTCTAGCATCCATCCAACCTACTCAGAGATTTTCATCCTCCTTACGGATTTTCTTTATGGGAGGGGTGGTAGATGTGGTGAACCAGAAGCCTGTACCAAATACAAGCGGCAGCAAGGTTTTCCATCATCAGGGTGAGTCTGCATTGACCTTGGTAAACTGCGGATTTTATTGAAGAGATTTAATGGATCGTGCACAAGCCCAAAGTTAGCATCTGGGTCGCCAATCTGTGATAGTTTGGTGTTGGAAAATCCTAGGGATGGGAGTAAATGATCAGGCCAATCACAGTAGAAGTGGAAGATAGAATTTGAAAGAGTGGTTGAGGGTTTGTTCATAAAATCTGCTAAGAGGACTGTGGGGGTTATGGTGCATTTGTCAGCTATTGTCTCCAGTACTTGCATCGCCTGGGAGTGGGTAAGATAGTAGAGTAATCCTTCAAGAACCCACACTGTATTCTTCTCTGATGCAAAACCAGCTGATTGAAGCTTTTCAAGCCAGTCATTACCTCTGATGTCAGCTGCTATTCTGTTTAACGATTTTGCCATTTGTTGATGATGGTGCCCATACGGAGATTCTATTGCTGTCTTTAGAAGAGCGGTTTTCACTTGTAACACTTCAGGGAAATCAACTTCAAAGACATCACTTTCCTTCAAGCAACTTAATCTGTAAGCCCTCGTATCCATTCCTACATTATAAAGGGGTACAATAGAAAATTTCTTGTATCTGTTTATTTGAACTTACAGAAATGACAAATGAAACTTAGATTGAAATCTGACATACTTCTTCCCCCTTGAACTCAAATATCCCAGATGCAGATTATTCTCTACGGCCAAGGATACAGTTCCCATTTTGATATTTCTAGTGACTTCAGTTTTTTAATCACCAAATAGGTTATGGTGGTCATTTATCCTTACCTAATGGTTGCTCCCTCTTCCCCAACCCCCAACCCCAATCCCACCAAGAAAGAAATAAAAAAAAAAGTAAAAAATAAAAAAAGAAGAAGAAGAAAAGATTATGCACGTTTTCTAGATATCAATTTGTGAGATTCTAACTTCACTGCTTTTCTTATTTTGCGGTTCTAACATGCCATGATTGGGACTCGTTTTGCTAGAAGCCTAGAAAAGAAAAGGTTATTTATGGAATTTTGGCTATTTCTATCTTATAACCCTGCTCTGTTTGGGCCCTCTTACGCAATATGAGAGGGGAATTGAAATACCAACCTGCACCGAGGAGAACAACCTGTGAGTCTCTGCCATTAAAGGATGACAGAGCACCTTCAATTTTTGAATCAAACCAGAGTGTACGAACAGCAAGAATCACTCCAGAAATCTCTCTTGCATTGTTGCTTCGATCTTTCTTTATCTTCTCATGAAGGTTTCTGAGGCAGGCCTCTCCTGCAAGTAACCCTGCTAGTGGATCATGGATCACATGACTCCAAAGCGCTCTTCCTGCTGCCATTTGACATGCCGAGCGTTGGAGGTAATCCCATTCGGCCTCAATTCTTGCATGGGCTTCACGTACGCTATTGGCCAACAACATATCTGGAAGCTTTAGCTCAGACCATCCTGGGTCCTCAGGCAAGCGCAAGCCATTCTCTTTATCAGTCATGCTTCTATATTATAAAGATAACTGGTGATTATAATTGATATGAAACGGGAAAGTAGATAATGCAGATTCTGTTTTTGTAAGAAAAAGGTTTGCGAGAAAGAAAAAACAGGATTTTAAGGAATGGGATAAGGAAAGAGAACCACACACAACCAATGCTTCAAAAAAAAGCTCAATTAAAGGAAAAGAGTGGTTGAGTACAAGAAGTTCCATGAGTACCTTAAATCTCGTATTTTTGCTCTATATCTCTCTCTCTCTCTATGGGTTCTAATGTGTTGTCATTCATCAGAAGAAAAGAGGAAAAGGGGGCTCCACTGAAAAAGAAGCACGATCATATTTGAGTGGCTCACAACTTGGATATTGAATTTGCCTCACTATTTTTGAGACACCAGGTACCTTTGTTTTTATTCGTTTACATGGCAAATATTTTTCTGATTCCTCTGCATGTGGCCTCTGATATGCTCCTTTAAGGCTAGTTTGGCCCTCAGAGAGAGATATTTTAAGAAGTTATGGCTGAGGGTATGATTGGTTAGATTTTGGGCCTGTGATATTCAAGGGGATGTTTGGATATGGCTCAATATCTTATCATCTGGTTTGTATTTTAATTTAGATATTTAATTAACAAAATTTTAATAAGTAATTCAAATTATATATATATATATATATTTAGTTTATTTTATTTTGGTCTCTAAATCTTTAAAATCTTTAGAGACCAAAATAAAATAAACTAAAAACTTTGAGACAATCAAACATTTCGGAAGATTAAAAGGACTAAAATACATCAACCGGATAAAACTGCTTATTTTGTCGCTAAAGTTATCAAATGTGTAATTTCTGCGTTCACAGAAGTATACAATGCATGAACTAAAAATTGGTAGCATATAGAAAATCAATTTTAATTTAATCAAATTATATAAACAAAAACCATTGGCCAAGATAATTGCAACAACATTTGAGATATTGCAAAAATATGGAATGAGAAAAAGCCAAAGAGACGACTTCTGGTTTGGAGAGAGAGAGAGTCTGATTCAGTGCTTGCAAAATGAGAATGGCAGCAGAAAGTCCTCTTCCAAAATAATTTAATCAGAGAAGAAAAGAGAGGGCTTCATCTGAAGGAAAACTGAATTTCTTCCAGAGTTCTGCCTTTGGTTTCAGGGACCCAAAGAGTAACAAATACTACCAGGAAACCAGTTACCAGCGCGTAGATAGTGAATGTTCCTGTCAAACACCCGGGATTGCGTTTATTAACGGTTAAATCACCACTAAATCTAAGAGTTCTAAGCTGATAAGTTAAGGTATATATAATCTTTTTCATCTACATTCCTCCGCACGTGTGGGTTTACGTGTTACTTTGATTCAAGAAGTCCGATAAATGAACTATTAAATATCTTAATGGGGGAGGAAATGACCTTCTACAAGTTTGAAGATAAAAAAGAACTTCTAGGTTAAATTACAAGTTCAATTCTTGAACTTTTAGAAGTTATCTAATAGGTTCTTGTTGTTTAAGAAGTGCCGTTCATTGTCTAATAGATCTCTAAATTAAATTTAAAATGTGTTTAGCAAATTCTTCAACTTACGCTTGAGACACAAAATAGACCTACTAGACACCTTTTAAAGTATAGAAATCTATTAGACATAATATAAAAAGTTTAAGGGGATTTAATAGACAATTTTTTAAGTTTATAAACTTAGTAGACATGACCTTTTAAAGTTTAAGAACCAAAAACTTGTAATTTAACCGAACTTCTATTGTAATATTATATTAAATCACCACCAGACTCGAAAGCTTACCTCCACTGCTCCACTGTAAGAGCAAGTTCGCCGTCATTGTGACCACCCACGCACTTAACCAGTTGGCTAATGTTGCCACACTTCCAGCAAGACCCTTGATATTGACAGGAAGAATCTGCACGACAAATACTACAGATTAGCCTAAAGTTGCATGAGAAATTTGTAACTACGTTCTAAATTGGTAAAAACTTTACCAAACTCTCAAACAACCTCACCATTTCAAGGTTGTTTTATAGTAGAAAGAGGGGAAAAATGATGAAAGGTAAAGGCTTCTTCAAGAGACTGCTTTGGTAATAATATGCTGGATGACCACTTTTTAAAAATTGTTTTATGACTTGGTTTCACAGATACTCATTACTATGGTCATTTCAAATATATAATAAACATAATCTTTACCAACTACTTCATAATAGTTCTTAGAAACAATTTTGAAAACAAAAAATAAAAAGTGGTTATGGAAAGGGTCTCACCAAACAAGCTTAAGAAAAAAAAATTGAGATGCAAAATGCACTACTGTATATCATGTGCAGACTATTATAAATTTAGAATGATGCATCAAGTTTACTTGTTGAAATACGACCAAAAATATTTTCAACTCCGAATTCTTCTCATAGTTTGGGTACTAACAGCTACTCCACCATCAAAAGGTAACAAGAGGAAAGCTTTTCAACAAAAAGTAGCAGAATGGGCATACCTCAGACATTATAACCCATGGAATTGCTCCTACACCCAGAGAAAAGGCAACGACCATGACCTGCATAGAGATTTCTCCTATTTACTCACAGAAGTGAACTTCTGCAACTAATTATTAAAGAAGTGTAAGCTTGAACGTACCACAACCCCGACTACTGACACGATTCCTGATATACTATACAGACTGGAATCATCTGGTACAGCGTCCTGACATCAATTTTAGAACATAGCAAAGCTCAGATACATTGCAATAAGATCTGGAGTTTATGAAAGAACCAAAAAAAAAAAAAAACAAAAACACTAAGGTTTACCTTCACAAAGAATGCCACGGCAACAATCAGCAGGCTAATTGTCATTCCAGCAGAGGAGATCTGAAATGAAAAATTATAAGATAATTAACAAAGAAGAAGACATTAAAAAAAGTAAGCATAATAACATGAAACTCACAATAAGAAGAAGACGACGCCCAGCTCTGTCAATCAACCATGTTGTAACTGCAGTGGCAACAACCTAAAAAAAAGCAACTGGTGAAAAGCCGAGTTCAGATGGGGAAAATCAATCACTGAGAATAGCATTAGTAAATTGTACCTGAACAGCGCCAAGGCCACATGTAGCCGCATTACTGGAGGTAATACCTATTTTAAAATAAGAAGAGTCATTTGATATTAGTAGGACAATATTAGGAATATTATAAGGATATTAGGAAGACATACTTGACATTAGTTAAAGGGGTTGTTAATAGAATGGTCATAAATATAGAGTAGGTTGCAGGGTTCTAATAGGCAAACAGATTTCAAGAATAGTTTTGGGAGAGAACTAAACCTCTTGAATGTTAAGTATCCTCTAATTTTTTTTGGTAGTAAAATATATTTTCTCTCCTATTTTTCTTGATTTTTCAATCTCAGTTATGGTGCCTATCATATTGAAAATAACCATAATTATTACAATAGTAAATAGAACAAACAGGGGCAGCTTGTACACCTACAATTATAAGCGGTGGACTAATTAGGACCATGACTAGATTGTTCGATTGGAAATCTATCACTCAATCCACAAGAAGCCTCTAGCAATATACCTTACACCACTTAGAAAGAAATATCCAATGCAGGCCAGATATATTTACTTACTTACCAGCAGATGCGAAGATGGTGCTTGAATAGAATAAGACACCATTAATTCCACTTAGTTGCTGCAGAATAAGTAATCCTATACCAATCTGCATAACGTGAGAGAGCTGAAAAAATAAGTTCCTGGATTCTAGGCTTAATATGATATATGTATGTATGTATGTATGTATACATATATATATACATATATATATTCAGTATTTTAAAAAATTCCAGCCAGTACCGACAAAGGGAGCCAGTATCTCTTCTGCTTCAGATCTGCAAATCTAATAGTTGTTCTTCTGTTGGTGGATGCTACAGATCTCTGCATTATGTAAGGTGGCAACAGTTACTTGAATTGATGGGGTGACATAGTTACAGACTGGTGTACTTTCCATGGTTCTTCATGAAGAAACCGGACTAGTAGCTGACAGTTGAGGAAAAACCAATTCATTGAATTATTATGTACATGCACCTTGATTTCATTTACTTCAATGGAAATATCAGTATCAAACCCTCGAAGAACTTGTAAAGATGTTTCAAATTCTTCTGTCATGCCCATCTTTGCCTAAAGGTTGATGAAAAACTATTTCAGAAAAACTGAAAGAATTAAAGTTTAGCTTTATAAAATTGAAGACATTGATTTCAAGATTTTTACAAGCCATCTTGGTGATTCCGGGATGAAAAACAATCCAGGTATCAATATTGTACAAGGCAAAATTCCTGCAAAAGAAGAGGGTGGTGATGATTAGTCAATTCAAATTTGTTATTTCTAATGTTAGAGAGGACTAAATATGGAAAGGATCAAGCATGCACAAAGCAAAATATTATGCTCATATTTTCAACTTCTGGAGCTTGGTATCAATACCAATAGTGATCTCTTCACACCCTTTTCATATAAAAAGAGAGTACTTTTATAAAACAATCTTCTCTGCTGTAGCAAGTCTAGCGCAAAACGCACTTGAGAATAGTCAAACACGTCAACATTGCACAATTACAATAATACATAACCTTTTTAACCCTTGATTATTTACAAGCACAACTTTTAGGGCGTTGTTTCATCTATCTGTCAAAGAGACTCAGAGATATCATTGATTAACAACCGATAGTGAACACTAACATAAATCCTTCTAGATAATTTACCTAAAACTGCAAGTATTCTCCATGGTACAAATAGTCCCAGTAGATAAGCCAGCATTATTCCTAAGGTAACTGACAGCTACACCACAAAAAGTGAAGTAACTAAGTTGTGAGGTGATTAGAATTAAAAAGATACATAATTGCAAGACCAATTCATGTTACAAATACTAAATGTATCCAACCTGATTGACTGAACCAAGACTTCCTCTAAGGTTTTGGGGTGATATCTCAGCTATATAGACCGGGACCTAGAAGAAAAGAGTTAGAGTCCCTTTAGTAAAATTACACAATCCTGGCAACCAAGCTGAAATTAGAGTCACACCGTATAAGAGATTATTCCAACACCAAACCCTTCCAGCAACCTCCCCATGTAGAGGAAAGAAGAATCCTACATGAATAATTAAAATTGGTTATATACTGCCATTCTGCATATGGAGGAGAGCTTGGCGTAAAATGGATATCTTTCAAACTAACTTTTGCAAATGATATAGCAAGCCACCCTATAATATTGGGAATTGCAGCAATCATTAAGGCCTGGAATTAACCACATCAAAGTAAGATTTAGTCGTCCGAACAGAAGAAAACCTTGAGCAAGATGAATTGATGCAAGAATCAATGAACCGTTACCCCTTTTCGCCCAATATACTCAGCCATCTGGCCACTGGTTATAGCCCCAACCATAGCACCAACATTGCTTAAAGAGCCAAATAAAGAATACTGTTTCACAAATCAGATCACACACGAATGTAGTTAACAAATGTAGACTGAAGAAAGAAAAGGACGGACAACAGAGACACACCTCCGAGACTGAAAGTCCCAGATCCCGAGTTATTGCAAATTGGGTCGGCGATGAATACCCTGCCTGCAAAGTCAATACTCATTCTGAATGCTTGCCCAACATAATTAACAACTTGCAACGAATTCTAGCGTTTGCCAACAAGCAGAAATCTAATTTAGAATTAATCAACGGGACCAGTAGCAACTGATATGCTCTTTTCTATCTGTACTTTTAGTTCTTTCTTCCATCGAAACACTCAATCCCAGTAACTACAAAGGTTCAGCTAAAACCAACTAATATCTTTCCAATCAAACAAGAATTTCATCAACAAATTCCTTAGCCACCAAACAAACAATCAACGATTTCAGAGAGAAAAAACAGAGCAGGTAGTTACCGTGAATCCAAACTGGATAGGACCCAAAGCAACGATGAGAACACAGGCAACTACAGAGATGGAGTTGTCACGAATTGCCTGGGACGAGCCCATCAGACTGGATTGCCTCGAACCCATTCGATACCAGCTCCCCGTGTGCAGAAATGGCTTCCTGAGGTCCCTCCCATCTTCACTGTCGTCCCTGAAACTCATCCTCTCTCGTCCTCCGTCACACCCTCTCCAACCCCAACTCCAAAACCTCTTTGACGAAGAACAACAGCACCGTCGTAATCAGACACCCAGCCTGGCGCGCGATCTGTTTGTAGAAATGCCCCAAAAAACAATTATATAGATATTGAGAAAAATGGTAGATATACAACTTTCCCGAGTCAGATATTCCCAAATAGTCACCAGTCAAATTACCTCCACCTTCTTTCTCTCTAAATTAAGCCACAAACGGACAGATTCACCAGAAACTAATACACACAGCAATACGTAGAGACATATATCGATCAGATTTTTCATTTTAGATATAATTCGTGGGCGTGTCCCGCTGGGCCATACCTGCTCAGCATCGTCGTGGCGACTGGTTGGCAATTTGGCGAGTTCGGTCGAATCTGATGTCGTTGTGGTACAGCTTGCGCTATAAATTATTCCTCCTTCAGCTGCGGACACCGTAGATTTGAAATTCAAGCACGTTTCTAAGCTTAATCCTTACAAATTTTCAGATATTGTTAGTTCAACATCATCTTCGGTCGAGAGATGACTGATAACCGAGCGGAATGCAATGTTGGGGGTGAAATTTCTGAAATGAGGAATTATGTTGGTAGATTTGGAAGCGAGCTTCCTCGCTATATTCGAGCTTTAGCAGTTTGGCTATGGTGGAATTGTTAACTCTTTTCACCATTTTCACCTAATTGAGTTTTGCATTAGCGAACCAAACACCTTGATTTTGCATCTAACAAACCTAAATGTCACTCTTTAGTACATATCCAAAAATTTGACTCTACTTAGCTCACCACCCTTGCTTGATTGGTTAGCCTTGCTAACATAACTCAATAAGACCCACCAAGTAATCCTTAGTATCCAAAGTATCTCCACATAACTCAATCAGACCCACCAAGTAATAAGATGTCAAGGACAACGGTATCCTTAGTATCCAAAGTATCTCCACAATGGTATGATATTGTCCGTTTTGGACATAGTCCTCACGGCTTTATTTTTTGTTTCACCCAAAATGTCTCGTACTAGAGATAATTGTCCTCTCTTATATACCCGTGATCATTCTCTTTCCTAATCAATGTAGGACTTTGTTTACAGCACCTTACAAACCCAACATAATTTTTTTAGACAGTAAGATGTTGAGAATTGTTAGCATGAAAATGGGTAAATTTGAAATATTCACAAAATCCTACGTAGTTTAGGGTCGAGACATGCAAGTCACGTCAATTTTAGTCGACCATTTATAGGTCAACAACTTATGCGATGAGGATAACTCAACGGTAAATAACATCTACTCTTTACCTTGAAATTGAAGGTTCAAATTTTTGTACCTCGATTTGTTGTACTAAAAAAAGAACATTTTCCTAGTAAATAGAAGTACGGAAAAAATTTACTTGTTACTTTGTGAGGTCTTATTAAATGCGACTTTAAGAGAAGGAGTATATGTCTTAACCGTTAAATTATATACTCGTGTTGGTACCAAGATATATCCACTCGTTTATCGTCATTGTTTATAGTATTGGATTTTAGCATGTTATACTTTTCTTTTTTCAAAGGTATATATTGCAAGGAAAAAAATATAGATCTTACACCTTGAGATCAATGCACAACATAATCAAAAGACCTATAATAAAGAACAAAACAATAACAATAAAAAGAAGAAAAAAATTTAGCCCAACCAAACTCCATCAAAGTTTGGCTGCTAGACTGAACACTATCTCGCCAAGTACTAGTATGAACATAAACATCACTCTGAACAAGAAGGTAAGATAATCGAAACTAACACTACACCATAGATTCTAAAATTATACGTTCTACCCAAATAATAATATTATAACTATTTCTACCCTAATATTTTACCATCTATTTAGAGTCAACAAAATATAAGAAAATAATTTTAAATCACATAATTTGAAAATTAGAGTAACTTTTTAAGATGATTTTCTTTGGATTTTCTAGCGCCGGAAATGAAAAGAAAATAAAGGATTTTACTAATATGGTTTTTCATCATAATTTTTTAATTAAAAACGTAAATTTGAGGATGTTAAATTAGTAACCGACTTTTAAAATAGTGTGAAATTCGATCATTCCAATCGAGGAAATCTAGCAAGAAAAAAAAAAGATTCGAAACCACATTTTATTTTAAATCAAATTTATTTTAAAGGATCACAGACAAAAGGACTTGTATTATTATTCTACTAACGTAGGGGCGGCTGCTTCTTTCTTTCTTCTTATTATTTACATATAATTCATACTAAAATGTAGCATTTTTATCCTGATTTGTGACTGAAAAATTACAAAAAACTGAAATTTCCTTTATCATTGCCTTTAAAATCCTGTGAAATCCGACAATCTCACATGCGTTAATTAATAAAGAAATTCATTTCAAATCTATTATAATTTAACATCACTTAAATATTTTATTAAAAAAACATCTATTCCTATTGCATTTAATAGATAAATGAATCCATCCAAATTTTAGGTTTTTAAATAACTATTTTGATTCATTTTAATCATGTATTTTCAAAATTATATTTATATTTTAAAGTTTTTTACTCTCTAAGGGAGGTTTTGTACTTTAAAAAAAGTGAAATTTTTTTTCCATATTTCCAAAATTTCAATAACAAACAATAAAAACTTTTTAATATACATTTATAACTAGGTTTCAACGAATTCAAAGGAGTGAAGTATTCTTGATAAAATTGAGATTAAGAAAACGAGTTAAAAATAAAAAATGAAATGACTTAATGGTCAATTTTCTAAAAGTACAAGTACCCAAACAAGTAGATGAACTAAAATGAACAAAAATTGAAAACTATTAACAATTCCACATTTGAAAAGATAAAAAATCTAACAAAGGAGTGTAATATATATGACTACTCGTGTCAATTGATTATTAGATTAAACCTCATCGTAAAAGAACTACCATGCTGATGTGGCATGTTCAAGTAACCAAAATTATATTTAAATTATCGAAGAAACTATAGTATAGAGAAATATCATTTGAATAATGAATTGTCAATTCAGCTAAATATTTTCCTATAAAAATCCCTCGCATAAGAGCACACGACACCCAAGTTTTGGTTTCGAAAACCCAATCCAAAAGTATGGCCTTTTTCTTTTGTCGGATTGCCCTGCTGCCCGCTCTCCTAATTTTTTTTTTTTTTTTTGTTCTTCCTCGTCTAACAAATTCAGAAATTAATTTTCCATATGATCTTAGTTTTTATCAAACTGCATATTCTTTTCGACGACGTCGTACCTTATAAATTTCTCTGAGCATATATTAATTTTTTAAACCATCGCTCTAACCTCTTCCATTTTCAATTTTTTAAATTTCCGTTTGTATTTGGCAGCTTTATTCCAATATCACATATTCTCATCGCATATCCTTTTATACTCCCTCTTTACTTTTATTCGGAGCAAATTCCTAACGGCTTTAATTACCAATTTAATCCTCCACAGCTAAGATTTTAAAAAGTAGATTAAAAAAAAAAAAACTACATAGTAATGTTTTCTAGTTTAATTGCAAAAATATATATAAAAAAATAACTTTTCAGACCGCCAAAAACGAGCATCTTGACATTTATCTCCAATTAAAAAATTTGTCCTTACACATTGTACTAAAAAATAATAAATAAATAAGTTTTCAAACGAATCTTTAGTTATTGAATGCTTTCAAAAGTTTTTAGTTTATGTCGTACCTTAAAGTTTCAAATATCATAATATTTAAGTCATGAGTTTGAACCCTAAATCTCATTTGCTGTATTAAAAAAAATTATTAGCGGTTAGTTACTACAATTGGTATGTCAATTTAGCATTAACATTTAAAATAAAGGTTGTAACAACGATTTTAGGGTTTATTAAAATTAAAATCAAAGAACATAGCAATAAAAGAAAACCTTGTTAAAAATTCGGGAGCCAATAATGAATCATAAAGGACAGATTTGTAATTTTGGGCATAATTTGTGTGGGTATAAATAGGGGCAGATGCGGCAAATCAGTTGCAAAAATTAAAGCAAAAAAAAAAAAAAAACGAAAGAGAGAGTAGAGTATGCTGTTTGAGAATTTTGATCCTTATTTCCCGGACCAGCCGGTGGTTGACCTGTACCTCCCGGTTTGGGCGAACCTCCCGGCGTTCCGGTCCAAGCCGGCGTTCGTCTGGTCGGAGGACGGGGCTGGTGCTGGCTCTGTCCTCACGTACCGGCAACTTCACGACTCCGTTCAGTTGATATCGTTACGATTGCTGCGCCAGCTGCGGCGGCGCGAAACGGTGGTGATATTATGCTGGGCGGGGCTCGACCTGGTGGAGCTGATCTACGGCTGCCAAAGAGCCGGCCTTGTCAGCGTCCCCATTATGCCGCCCGATCCTCGTTTTACAGCACAGAATAAAAATTATGATCTTACCAGGGTTCTCTCCCAAACTAAACCCAAAGCCGCCATAGCTCACCAAGCTTACATCGCCGCCGTTTTCCGGTATCCATCTAAAGCTATTATTTACTTTTACTTTAAAATAAGATTTTTCTTAAAAAGCACATCTGGTCTACTAAGTAACTATTTTTTTTTTCGGAGGACTAAGTAACTATTTAATCGCTAAATTTTAATCAATGCTTATATGTAACAATTTAATAACCACTGTCACCAAAATTTTCATTAAAATTAAGTGTTAATTTCTATCTATAACAATTTAATTTTTTTCCTTTATAAATAAATTTGATTTTTTATTAATTTATCGATCTAAACATATAAGAAATTAAACAATAAAATTTCACAAATAAAAACTAAATCATTATAAATTTTAAACTTCAAAAATTGTTTCTTAAATTACTAATTTGAAAGTATAGCAACTCGTTGATCCAATCAAACTATTGCACCAAAGAGTGTTTTTAACCTAAAAATCTTACATTCTTAACCTTCGTCCTGGCACAAGACTCGAGAAGTTACACTATTCCAACAGACGTTATATTTTTTAAAAAACAGGGAGCTAAATATTATTCTTAAACTATTACTGAACCGATGAAGTTTATATGTATTATTTAACAGGTACCTCTCCTCAACCCAG
Organism: Momordica charantia; assembly: GCF_013281855.1. Lineage (NCBI taxonomy): Eukaryota > Viridiplantae > Streptophyta > Magnoliopsida > Cucurbitales > Cucurbitaceae > Momordica > Momordica charantia. The sequence goes on from NW_028275166.1 coordinate 5,475,353, forward strand.
AGAGACGAGAATCTGGCGACGCTATTACACAACGTAAAATGGATTTCAATGGAGAGTTTAAAGAAACCCAAGGAATTAGAAGAACCCGATTATTCCAAGTTTTGTCACTCTTCATATCGCGGCTGTAAACCGGAGGAACCGTATCTAATCCAGTATACGTCAGGGGCAACAGGACCGCCGAAGGCGGTGGTGGTTTCCGCCGGCGCCGCCGCTCACAACGTCCGGGCGGCGAGGAGAGCCTACGACCTCCACACGGACGCCGTCATCGTGTCGTGGCTCCCACAGTACCACGACTGCGGCCTGATGTTCCTCCTGCTCACGGTCACGTGCGGTGCCACGTGCGTGCTGACCTCACCGGGGCGCTTCGTGGGCAGCCCAATGACGTGGCTGCACCTCGTGACGGCCTTCAGGGCCACGTGCACTCCCGTGCCGTGTTTTGCGCTGCCGCTGGTGGTGAAGCGGGCGAAGGAGAATCCGGGGGTCGCCGGTGGGGTGAATCTGGGGAGCTTGAGGAATTTGATTCTGATAAACGAGCCGATTTACCGGTCGGCGGTGGAGGAGTTTGTGGAGATGTTTGGGTCGGCGGGGTTGGAGCCGGGATGTGTTGCGCCGTCGTACGGGCTGGCGGAGAACTGCACGTTTGTTTCGACAGCGTGGAGAAAGGGGTGGTGGTTTCCGGCGATGCCGAGCCACCGGAAGCTGCTGCCGTGCGGGTGGGTGGGTGGAGAAGATGAAGAGATTGTGGTGGCGGTGGTTAATGGAGAAACTGGGGAGGTGGTTGACGATGACGTTGAAGGAGAGATTTGGGTCTCCTCGCCCAGTAATGCCTCAGGTTTCGAATCCCTAACAAACTCTCAAACTGCGTCGTTTTACTTTTTATATAAGATTATCTATTCCTTATATTTAGATTTAAATATTATTTTTGCCCCTTTAGCTACTCATCTTTCTAAACGTCAACTTTTAAAACAGTGACATTTTTTTCCTCGCTTTATTTTCATTTTTATCATTTATAATTCTAGCACAATATTTTACCAAGTAAAATATTATTAAGATCTTTTAAAATGTAACTTTAAATTTATATAAAATAATTTATCTTGCATATAGAATTTTGCGTTAATTTTACAAATACAAATTACATAGCCATTTTAGAGTGACAAAATAGATGTAGATAAAAAATATAGAAACTAAAATAAAAGAGGACAAAATAATATTTAAAACTTATTTTTATTAGGTTTTCTTTTGTGAACTCATTTATTATTTGGTTTTAAGGAAAACATGGTCTAATATTGAAAAGAAATGTAGTTTTTGAAACTCTAGTTTTCTTTTTGTTTTTAAGTTGCCTTGGTGTGAATTGAGATATAAAAATTGTGAGAAAACAAGGTTTTTTAAAAGAAAATAAGAAAAACATTAAATAAGAAAAAAGATGAATTATCCAATCCAATTTTATCCTCACAATTCATAAATGTTTGATAATTTATTATTTTTAAAAATTTCTATTTTTATATTTAGTTGTGAGGACAGAATAAAATATGATATATGCATGCTATGAGTATGTGTTAGTCTTTTTTTTTTAATTACTATTAATATAAAACAAAAGTTTGACCAAGCCAAAGTGAAAATTTACGAAAGTTTTAGGTGTTAAAATAGAATATTTGAAAATTGAAAGAAAAAATTGTCTAAAGTAATTTATACTTTCTCAATCTCAGGTTACCTTGGGAATCCATCTGTAACCAGAGAGACGTTTCACAGTAAACTGAGGAACAACGAGAGAAGCCGTAGTTTCGTCCGCACCGGCGACAGAGGAGTAATTAAAGGCGCCGACAGATTCCTCTTCGTTATCGGACGGTCCTCCGACATCATTAAACTCAACAGCGACCAACAAATCCACCCTCATTACATCGAATCCATAGCTTACCAAAATTACTCCGCCTTTCTCCGCGGCGGCTGCCTCGCCGCCGTCAAGATTTCGGAGACGGTCGCCGTCGTGGCCGAGATGCAGAGAGCGGACCAAAACGACGCCGAATCGCTGAAGAGACTCTGCGAAGGGATTCGGAGGGCGGCGTTGATCGAAGGAGGAATCGAGGTAGGGCTGGTGGTTTTGGTGAAAAGGGGAAGCGTCCCCAAAACGACGTCGGGGAAGATTAGGAGATCGGCGGCGAAGGAGAAGCTCGCCGGCGGCGGAATGAGCGTGTTAATGGCCGTGAAATTTGGAAAACCTTGCGGCGGTTTGAAGGCATTTAGGGATTTGAAGGATTCGGCGGAGGGAAGAAGCTTCGGAACCTGCCCTCTTTTGCTCTCTCTTCTCTAATTTCTAGTGGGTGAATTTAGAAAATTTTGGCCACACCCACTTTAAATTTTACTGTCATATATATAAAAGATAAAAATGCAGTGTTATTGTGAAATTACTGCTTGTAATTTTAACTGTCACTGCTGAGTATTTTTAATAGCAAAAAAAATTGTTTTTTTCTTCTTCTTATCATTTTGTATTTGGGGTTTAGTTGAAGTCCGATTGATAGGGTTGCGATGTGCACAGGCGTTTGAATGGCAAAAATTATTTAATATATTTCAGATAACGTGACCAACAATTTTAATGTCATTAAATATATGAGTGCAAAATTTTAAAGAATTGATGGTTTGTTATAATCGTATTAATTTTTTTAGTTGAAAACTAAATTATATTATGGTTAGTATTATAGTTTTCAAATTTTAGATTAAAAGAAACCCAATTTAGAAAATTGCTGTTGAGAAATAATTATCTGAATATATTTGTACCAAAATTTTGTTTAAAAACTGAAAAAAAAAATATACAATTTGTTTTTTCTTTTGAGAAAATCTAAAAATAGTTAAAATTTTCTGCAGTTGGTGCCTGTAAAATGGTCCCAAAGAGATAATGCTGACATATGGAACCAAGGCACGTGATGTATGTCATTCGACATGGTAAATCAGGCCCATTGAAAATGGCCCGACGTCGTTTTATGAGCCCCATCTAGAAGCAACTAACGAGATATAGTTGGGCCTAATTTTCCAAGTCAAAGCCCAACAAAGATCATGGAGAAACTAAGTTGTTGTTGGGTAACATTGTAGTTGCTCTGTTTTTTTGGGTTTAATACTCTGAGATCGGAATTCAAACTCACAGTCTTTTGATCGGATATAGGTGTCTTCCCATAAATTCAACCATGACAAAATAATATTTTCTTTTACATTTTGGAACAAATTAGAAACGAGACAAAATAAATTTGTTTTCGTTGTTTTCAAAATTTATTACAATTTCGAAAATGTTTCTAAAAAAACTAAGGAACACAAATAATGAGAGAGAAAAAAAACGTTGGTGATTATAATCAACCAATATCCAGTTTATAAGTGATTGGTAAAAAGGTATTTGTTACCATTATCCAAATAGGAACATACTAATTATATAAAAATTAGGCAATCCAAAACCAAATTAAATTTAAAATATCCCTCACGTTGCATATGAAAGCAAATTTTATAAACAAATCACATACAACAAATTTATCATTTAGGCCTATGTTGGATAACAATTTTATTTTTTATTTTAAACATGAAACTGATAAAAGCTAGTGTTTTTATATTTAAGAAAATCACTTTTTCAAAAAAAAAAAAAAGCTAAACTATTAAATTTAGCCTACAAATGTCTATGTAGGTGCCCAATTAATTTTTTTTTAGTAAAATATGTTGAGGAGTGTCCCACTAAAATTTAAACTTAATAAAGTCTTAATTACATTTCTAACATATGTAAAAAAACTGCATTTCTAAATTTATAATTTTAGTTCTAATAAGTTGTTGATAACTTAAACATTCACTTGGTAAGTTTATTGAACTAACAAATATGGCATGATGAGAATAAACTAGTTTAATAAAATAAGGGGTAAACATGTAAAAATTACTATTTAAAATGCATTATATGTTCATTGACTCTTCAAATTTTTGGCCCACCCTTATTTAATCTAACACTAGTACATTCTCTCCTGCTGAATTATGTCAAATCATCACTTTTGAGTTTTGAGTACACATCAATTACATTTGACATCAATATTAATGATAAATATTTATTATAATAAAAAAATTTGACAAATGTAACTAAAACATTTTAAAGTTTAGAACTAAATCCAATCTCACACACATATATAATATTAAAAAAAAAATAGCCTAAAAATAAAATATGTTCCTTCAAAAAAGTAAAATTCACCGATAGCACAAATCTAATATATATATTTTAGAAAATGTTCCAACTTTTCATATATATTATTTCCAAATAGAGCATAAATTGAACTTGTTCACATTTGGTTTAAATTAGGTTATTTTTGTGAAATTTCAAATTTTCTACTCTACTTAAAAAAAATATATTTATCGTATGTTATTCATATAGGGTCTGTTAGTTTGGTAAGGTCTTGGTCTCTTTATTTTTGTCTCTACGTTTTTTTAATAAAGAAAAATAGAACTGCATGAACACTTATAGATTTAATAATGGTAAAACAAAATATTTTTATTTATGTTTTGTAACAAATTGGAAACAGAAATAAAAAACAAAAAACTTGATTTCGTTGTTTCCAAAATTTCTATACAATTTTGAAAATGTTTATAAAAATAATGAAAAATAAGAAACATATATAAATAATTGTCAAATACTTACCTTTATTACAAGAAACAACAACCAGAAACGTTATCAAACGGACTCATAATTACCACTATTTACCACTAGAGAAACCAACTACGACGTTTTTAGTTTTCAATAATCTTCGAACAGAAACACTATCAAGAGGACGGTTCAGATGTGTAAAAGGGAAAGAAGGGGATTGGTTGGAGCTGTGGTGCACCCCAAAATTTAAAAATAAATAAATAAATAAATAAATAAATAATGTGAAGAGTTTAAGCTTTTGTAGGGGGAAAAAAGCAAGTACCAAAGCAAAGACGTGGAAAGAGAGACAAATAAAAGCCATCGATTGCATCAGAGAAAGGTAAAGACATTGCTTGGGGCAAGCGTGGTGCTGCAGAGGTTTCAGAATTAACCCTTCCCTTCTCAGACTCTCAGAAAGCTACGCGACAACCCCATTACTGTTTACCTTCCTTCACTTTTCACCTTTTTACCGCTCCCCCTTTCTTTTTTACCGTTACCCCACCTGCATCAAATTTATCATATCTAAATTCTACATTATATAATATATTGCTCTATCAAACTATCCTATTCCTACCTTTTATCTTCCCCCTCTCTCTAAACCTTTCCTTACATAAAAAAAGTCATTATACTCCTATCTTTCGGCTTTCAATTTTAAAATGTTCATTTTTAGTCTATGTATTTTTTTAAAAGTATACATTTTGGTCGTTATTATTTGCAACGTTTTAGCATAAATTTTATACGTGGATATACATTTATACTACATTTCAAGAAACTTGACGAGTGAAGTGTCGTGCTAAAATTTTAATTGAAATAAATGATAAAAAAATGAAAATGAAGAGACCAAAGTAGTCATTTTTTAAAGGTACATGGATTAAAACGAAAAAGTATAAAGAATAAAATGAACAATACCGAAATGAAATGTTTTGGAAGTATAAGAACCAAAATGAACCTACCGGAGTGAATAGAGTATTAAACACCTTTTTTTTTTTCGTTTCTAGAGACTACTAGGGTTTCTTTCTTTTGGTCTCATTATTATTATTATTTTTTTTTTACAGTTTTAAAAAATGTCTACTTTAGTCGATGAATGACTTTTTAAACTATTTTGGAACTTCCCCATGTTATTTAGCCACCAAATATACCTTTATCTAATACATTTCTCCAACATTGTGACCATAAATACAGGTTCGTGTTTGCACATACATGAAACTAGTTATGGATTTGTTAAAATTAGCATAATAAATGCAAAGGCCAAGAGATGGTCTTTTTCTTTGTTTTTATTTTTTCAAATTCAGCAACTAAAATTATACTTACAAGTTAAACGATCAAAATAAAATAATTTTGAAAGTTCAATAACAAATATAAGATCTAAATTTAATTTTATTTTTTTTAAAATTCTGATCTCAATTTTATATATAAGAAAAAAATCATTATAATCGTGAGTTTTTTTGTAATGGAAACCTGACCAGGCAAGTCTTTTGTTAGTTTGCCTCTCATAAGTAATTATTTAGAGTCCATGCAATAAGGTCAAGTTAATCTTTAATGGTTTAAAATGGATTTAGATCTTCTGTTGGATGATTAATGGGAAAATCATAGACAATAATTATAGCAATTTTCTTTTATCAGTCAAAATGAACATTATTCTTTATCTTGAGGTGGGGGATTTAAATTCTTAAAGACCCCATATTTATTGTACCACGAGTCCAAAGAAACAGTTATACAACATTCAGAAGAAGTTAGGAAAGAAAGCAAGTATTAAAATAGGATGAAGCATATTGTACATACAAAAATTTTAAAAATTTTGATGCAAAGGGTACCGTTTGAATATGGGACCGCTATTGATTCCAACAAATGAATTAGACAACAGAGGAAAAGAGTTTGAGAGTATATTGTGGAGCTTGGTTTTTAGTGATATACATATTGGGATTGTGTTGTTCTTTCGTATCATTTGTAGCTTTTGAGAGAATTTGTTCTATCCTACATCACAACATTTTGAAACTTCCAATAAAAAACAATATATATTTCTTAAATGATAAATATTTTCAAACGAGCATGGAGATTCAAATCCACTGCTATTAAGACATATTTAGAGATGATTTTGACACATCCAAAACTCATTGTCATTTTCAAAAATCATTCGTATCACTGCCAAACATTACTGTTTAAGAATGAGAGTGCGTGATTCTAACCAATTTCCAAAATATACCCTAATGTTTGACAATGATAAATAAGTAATTTCAAAATTGATTTCAGATGGGTCAAAATCATTTTCAAAACATACCGTTTAAATAGTAATAACATTATTAATCTTTGATTATCTCATACAGTGATACTTATTTTTCCTTTGAAAAAAAACAACTAGTTCCACCAAACAATGACCATGACTTACATTTCAAAAAAAAAAAATACTAAATCTTAATCGAATTCTACACCCTTTTAATTACTTACAAATATTCCATTGTCAACCGGCCTCCAAAGCTTGTATGACAAAGACCATTTTAGTATTCACGTTAAGTGAGGGTGGGAGATTCGAACTCATAACCTCTCTATACACTTATGTAATTGGCTTTAGTACCGGTGTTGTAATTGTAATTATTAATGAGTTAAAGAAGTACATGACTTAGTTATAAATTAGAATACCTATAGGTATTTGGGTTAAAATAGTACCCAAAAAAACAAAAAAACAGAGGTCTGTATCATAACATAAGACTATAAGAGGGGTTGTTAATTTTTTTGAAAAAGGAAGGTTAAAAAAAGAGTTTAATGAAGGAAAGATTAGGGTTTGGGTTGTGTTGGTTTAAGGGGAAAGGAAAGAGGGGGGGAATATGAAAGCAAAGTTACGTCGCATCAAAAGGGGGTATTGAGTAGTACAGCCATTGTCATGGACCATGGTCAAGTGCGTAGAGAGAGAGAGAGAGAAGAAAAAGAGCAATAATGAAGGGGGTGGGTTCTGGGTCCCATTCTGGCAGGGCGTGGGAGAGGGATGAACATGACGTTGTCGGTTGTTTTCTCTATGCCCCCTCCCCCTTCCCAAAATACCCCCCATTGCCCACTCAATTTTCGACAACTATATACTTACTTATTTTCTACTTAATTACTTCCAGTATTTTCCTATTTCAATTAACAATTGCTCACCCATCCCTAACTATTGTTATGTTTGTGTCTACTTAATTGGTATTTTTCTATTTCTATTAATAATAATGCTTAGTTGCTCACCGGTGAATTAAATCTAATCTCTTGCTAACTATTGTTATGTCTCGAACAAGTATGCGGTCAGGTGAATCTAATCCTTGCCAATTATTGTTATATCTCGGACAAGTAAGAGAGGAAGGCATAAAAGAATAGCCAAGTATTATTTTATGAGAAAAAAATTACGTCCTTACCACAATTAAATGTTTGACAACTAAGAGACATAAATGTTAAAATAGATACATTTTATAAAAATTAATAAATTGTCAAATTTTTAACGGTAGTGAGGACACGATTTAGTTTAGAGCCAATTATTTTCCTCTATCTTTTATTAGTGTACTGATAATGTATTTAATAAATAAGTAGATCTCACCAGTCACTACAACAATACTTAAATGCTTACCCATGGTACTCATCTACACGACAATTGCCAAAAAAAAATTTAATAGCTTTATTTTATAAAAAGAATTAGAAAAAACATATAATCTTTCCTGCCTTCGTCTCTCCTCTTTGTCAAAAATTTAATTGTTGTAAAGAATCAAGTATTATTGGATTAAAAATTTTCTAATCAACTAAAATACGCCAAAAGTCAAGATGCAAATATTTTCCTACTCCCCCCTTTCTTTCTCTCTCTATCTCAACTTCGTTATTTCACTGTTTTTATCTTTCCCTGGCTTCTCCATAAGCAACCAAGCTGTCTCTTGTTGGATATGTAGCTGGCCTGTTGGATCCCCTGAAGCAAAAAAAAAAAAAAAAACCCCCTCTCTCTCTATCTCTCAACCCACTTCACAAACCCTAATCTCTCTCTAGAAATTTTATTCATGGTGCTGAAAGCGGGTTTCTGATTCTGACTTGGGGTTTTTTTGTTTAATGGAAAACCCTAGATTGGTCCCATTTTCCCTTTCATATTCCTTGTTTTTGTAGTTTCAGTAATCCCCCCGCTCTCTCTCTCTCTCTCTCTCTCTCTCACTCCTTTTTCATGGGGATTGTGGGAAATAGAGCAAAATTTTAGAAGAGAGCATGCAGAGGAATTTAATTTAATTAGGCGTACCTGTAGAGCGCGTAGCGTGTGCGGAATCTTCGTTTTGAAGATCTGCCGTTCGAGATCTGAAATAGTTTCATCCATCTCTAGTGGTTGCCTTTTTCGAAATTTTAGCCTTATGGATGTAAGAGACCAAGATAAGGAAGTAATAATCCCTGGTGCTTCCGGCGGCGGCGGTGGTTACGGTCATATTTTTGGGGAAACTTCGTCGGAGCGGAGAATCGAGTCGGCGGCGGTTCATAACGGTTCTCATCACCATATCCAAACGGACCACCTCGACGGCGGGGCTACGGGGGAGAATCTTGGCGGCGGCGGCGGTAGATCCAAGGCGCGGGCGGCGGCTACTGGAGTTAGGTATCGCGAATGTTTGAAGAATCACGCGGCGAGCGTTGGGGGGAACATTTACGACGGATGCGGCGAGTTTATGCCGAGCGGGGAAGACGGAACCCTAGAGGCTCTGAAATGCGCGGCCTGCGAATGTCACCGGAACTTCCACCGGAAAGAAATCGACGGCGAGAGCCAATTGAATATCAGTCCTAATTACAGAAGAGGCCTAATGCTGAACCATCTCCAGCTTCCTCCGCCATTGCCCTCTCCTTCCGCCCTCCACGGCCACCACAAATTCTCCATGGCATTGAACCTACATTCCAGCCCTACCGCGCCGATCATAGCTCCGATGAACGTCGCCTTCGCCGGCGGCGGCGGAGGCGGAACCGAATCCTCCAGCGAAGATTTGAACGTCTTCCAGTCCAATGCCGATCAGGTGACGATGCCGCCGTCTTCGTTCTCACTGTCGAAGAAGCGATTCCGGACGAAGTTCACTCAGGAGCAGAAGGATCGGATGCTGGAGTTCGCCGAGAAAGTCGGATGGAGGATTCAGAAGCAAGACGAAGAAGAAGTCGAAAGATTCTGCTCCGAAATCGGAGTGCGACGGCAGGTTCTCAAAGTCTGGATGCACAATAACAAAAACACCATGAAAAAGCACAGCGAAAACCACCAATCTGAACTCGCCGGCGCCGCCCCCGCCCCCGCCCCCGCCGTTACCAATGATTCCTAACCGGAGACGACGACGCCATCATCGCCATCGCCAAGAGGAACAGGTAAGAATCACGTACGTCAAATTAAGGGAATATTGGGACGATTTTATGTCAGAGACCTTCTTGTGATTCTTCATCTTAATTATTAATTTTTAATTAAGCCCTCAATTATTATTTCTGCCTTTTTTTTTTCTATCACCAATCCCGACTTTCACCGTTTTAGTTCCCTTCAATTTCTCCAATTTTTGACTCGTAATTAATGCCTATTCTGTTGGATTGTATGGTGAGAAAAATTTCATGTTCAATAATTCATTTTCTTTGACTATTTAGAAAGAAATGTTTGCAAAAAGTTGTTTTTTATTCTCTTGTATATATTTGTTTTGAAAGAATATAATAAATCTAAGTTAATTATACTATACTAAGATGGTTATGTATAGAAAGAGGAAATAAAACACACGTAACAATAATATTTCTAACAACAGTTTCCAAAACCAAAACTTTTCCATATAAGTTTATGCATCAAATTATTGTTTCTTAGTCTATATTTAACTCAGTCCATTTCTTCCTACTCGCCTCTCTAATGCTTCATAATTAATTAACTAGCTAGGGGGTCATATTTTAGCTCTTAAATTCTGAAAGTTTTTTTACTATGTTTTTTTTTATTTGACTCTGATAAGTCTAGCTATACTGCAATTACTAGTCTTTAAATATTGCTGTAATACTTTAGTTTAACATTGTTGACTCATTTATCTGATATTTAATATTATTCATCAGGTTAAACGTTTGTTAATCAAACTTGAGATATATGCATGTATTATTTATAAAAAACATTGAACAAAACTTTGTCTTTTGACAAGGAAAAATAAAATACATGACTGTGATGTGTGATAAAGAGTGCGAATATATATATATATATATAGAGAGAGAGAGAGAGAGAGAGAGAGAGAGAGAGAGAGTTGAAGGAGAGCTGTTTGGAAAAACTTATAAAATAATAAGATTACTTTCTACTCCATAATTTAGGGAGGAAGAACATTGTGTCATTTCATAGAAGTGAAATGTAAGAGGAGTATTGAGTAGGTTGAATAATAATAAAGACTAAAATGATTACCAAAAAAAAAAAAAGTATAAATAACAAAACATTTCAAATTAGGACGAAAAATATAGAACAAATTATCAAAAGTCTTAATTTTAAAAAGAGCTTGTTAAGTACATTTTGGTTAAAATTATTATTGAAGAAAATGAATATATTTTTCCACGTAAGGGTCCCAAAGGAGAGCTTTGGATTTGGAGCCATGTGTAAGATTGAGTGTGATATATAAAGCTGATTTGACTTGAAGCTTTATTTATTTATGGTTGAAAATAAAGAATGGGTACATGAAAGATAGGGCTATGCTACACAGAGAGAGACAGGAGGGACATGTCCCCCATTTTTAAGAATTTTTAATTTCACTATTAGAAATATAATTGTGTGATCTAAAATATATTTATTTTATGATGTAATATTTTTAAATAAAGTAAAGAAAATGGAAATGTGGATGAACAGAGACTCCATTCTGAGTTTGGTCTAATTGGGAAGTGTGAATGACTTTGCAGATTTTCTTGTTAACTAAAATAGGAATTTGAACAAGACATGAATATGACTAATTTATTTGGGGTATTGGACATGGACTGTGTGGGTCCTTGCGTTGGGTTTATTTCAATAACTCTTTTTAATATAAGGATTTTTCAAATAAGACATATTTGGGACTATGAAGATTAGGAAAGTTAAAAGGGGTTGTTTGTTAATGTTACCATTTTAAAACTTTTTGTTTTTTATTTTTAAATAAAAAATATATAATTATATTTGGTAACTATTTTTTGTTTTTTTCGGTTGGAAAAGAAGGAAACTTTGAAAACCGAACCAGAAACAAGAAATTTGTCCAAAATATTTATACAATTCTTGGAAATGTTTCTTAAAAATGAAAAACAATAAATATAATTAATTTTCAAATGTTTAAGTTTCTCAATTAAACTAGAAACAAAAACAAGAAACCAAAACGTTACTAAACGGCTTTAGTTGTATTTCCATTTTTTCCCTCATTTTCAATTTTAAAAAAACATAAGCATTTGGTAACTATTATTTATTCTTATTTAACCTAATTTGTGAGCCAATTATGTCCTCATAAACCCTTTGTATTAAATGACAATTTTGATTCCTTTGCTTAGTCAAAATTTAACCTGGGTGGTCCATATACTTATTTTATTTTGTCTTTAGAGTGGTCCATATATTTATTACTACACTTATTATTATATATATTTTTTTAAGTTCAACAAAAAAAAAGTGGGAATATTCAAACTTCCGACTTTTGAAAAGATAAATAATGTAACTATCTAACTTATGTTATGCTTGTTATTTTACTTAATATTATATCTTATAAAAATATCAATACAGTATGTGATATTAAGTATCACTTATTTTTCTACAAGACAATTTGGAGTGGAAGGAGGGGTGAGATTCAAATATTTAATTGGTATTATACCAACTAGAGATATAACTAAATTTGATATGATGTCATTTTTCGACTTTTTAATTCGTTATTAAAACTATATAATAGACAAAGGTGTCACATCAACTTTAGTGTTACAACTTTCTTGTGGATAATTATACCAAAGACTATTAATATTTAGAAGAAAAGAAAAGGGGTAAGATAATAATTGAGGCTTTATGGCCTTAAGATTTGAAGCAAAAATTAACATAAATATTTATATGTCTACTGTTAACTTGAAAGAAATTACAAGTTTATCATCTTTTCAATCTTTATCTCTTTTTTTAGTACAACATGTAGGGTGAGTTATTCAATTAGCAACTTCTTAATTAAATATATGTTTCAATTATCGCTGAGGTATGCTCGTTTTGACGTTCTCTTTTTTTTTCTCTCACTATTACAATAAGATAAATAAAACTTGAGAAATTAAACCAAATATTATATGATTGAGTTTAATTCTTAAAAAGAAAAAAATTATATGATTGAGTAACTTTATTTACTTTCTTTTATTCTATTATATTTATTAACTTTCAAAATATCTATTTTAATTTTTAATTTTAAAAAATTAATTATTTTGATTCTCACCTATCATTTACCATTCATTCATTTGACGGTGACATAGTTTGAAAAAAATTATTTGAGCTATATAGGTCGACTAAAGTGGGTATTAAGTAGACTAATAATAAATGATAAAAATATTTTTTTTTCTTCATCGACCAAAATTGATATTTTAAAAATTTATGGATTAAAATAATTCATTTTCAAAATTTTAAGGTAAACTATAACAAACATAAAAGTTTTTTTTATCTACAAAAAGTTTTTGTACAGAATTAAATTTGATCACTACAAAATCAACTATTAAATAACTTCGTCCAAATTTAAAAAAAAGCATGCTCTATCGACTTTTTAAATCCATAATTTTCACATATAATATATTGTTTAATACTTTATCAAGTTTTCAAACCGAAAGCCTATTAAAGATTAAAAATTATAATATTTTTTAAAGTTTAGAATAAATATTAAGATATTTATCTAAATTTAGGGTATAATTTAACGAAATAGAAAATTTATAATAGGCATTGATATATACCCCAATTTCCCTAAAATCTGCGGCCCAACGATGCTAAAAAAGAGTTAAACCTATTAAGTACAAACTTAAAAGAAAATGAAAAGAAAAAATATAAAGAAAATAAAGAATGAGTAAAAACATATGTGAAGTGTTCCCCTGAATTTGATTGAACAGAACATTGCATGGGGTGCGAAAAACAAACTTAATTAAGAAAAATTATAATATATTTAAGTTTAGTTATCGAGATAATCATTAGAGGAATGATGAACTCAACTAACTCCATTCTAGATTTGTTCACCCAACTCATCATTTTATGGCACTAATCTCCAAGATTTTTTTTCTTGAAGATCTCCTTTCGTTTGTATTTAATGAAGAAAAAAAACTATATATATATTCTTTTTTTTTTGAGAAACGAAGAAAATATATATTTAATTCACTAGGTATATAATATTCATATTTTGATTTTAACTTTTAAATCCGGCTTAAATTTGCATAGTTTTAATTTGGTTCATTAATTTAGTATTTATCGTTGTTTTGATTTTAAATATTTCGACTTGGTTCCTATAAATTGATTAAATCTAAAAAGTCATCTGTAAATTGTCTTTTACTTCCCTAAAAAAGTCACAATTTTTTTACTCAGATCCTAAATCCATAGTTATCTAATTAGAAGAGACCAACTAATTGCCACATAAACAAAATGCATCAATATATGGATATGTAATTTATGATATTTGCCTAATCTACGGAGACTTTTTTTTTCTCCAATAACTGTGAGTGTCCCTGACACCTTAAGCGTACCTCAATTAATCTCACGTACAATCGCCTACGCTTACTACATTTGATTACCAAGAAAATTCATTGAATATTAAATCTTAGGTAAGTGACCCACCATTGTTTTAACCAACGGGCCAATCCATAATAATAAAGTGAAAGTGAACCTACACTATCTGAATTAAATTACAAATTTTAGTTTAACATTAAACCAAAATGAGAGGAAAACCAAAATTTTAGTTTAACATTAAACTTTTTGGTATTAAAAAATTTCAATTCAATCTTTAATAATATTGTTAAAAGAAAAAAAAAACGATGATCGAGTCATTTAAAAATGGTATTGTTTATCTAAGATAGTCTATGCATAGCAGCATAATTTCAACGGACTATTTAAGATCCAATAAATTATTATGAGATTAGTAGATATTAAAATTTTTGTATATATTTACAACAAATGTGGTGGGAATTTAAGTTTTGACCTCAAGGTATGTAATTGATATCTTATCTCTTGAACTATGTTTAGATCACTTAAATTTATTGGGTGAAATTTTACAAATTATTAAACTAAATATGGGGTATGTATAATCATGTAAATATTTTAAAACCAACCTCAAATATTAAATCTTCACAATTTAAGCTTGTTTAATTATTAATTATTTTGTGCCAAAACGAACCTAATTCAATGATAATTGATATATATCTACGATCAAGTAGGTATGAATTTGATCCCCACCCTACATGTTTACTTACTGAGAAAATATATATATATATATATATATATATATTAATTATTTTGTCGAAACGAAAGCAAAAACATATAACTCATTCCTTTAAGACTATAACTCCCTCAAGCTTCAAATCTCCTCAACTGCACTAAAAAAATAACTATTTTTATTTAATTTTGACATTCTAGAAGTATTTAAAAATTTTAGCCAAATTTAAGAAAGAAAAAGAAAAACTTATCTTCCTATATTTTTTTTTTACGTTAAATAAGAGAATGAAGTTAGGATTAATTTATCTAAAAAAAAAGAAAGTAAGAATTACTCTTTTTTTTTCTTACTATTGCTATTTGTTTTTAGTTAAGTACGATATAAGGATTAATTTATCTAAAAAAAAAGTAAGAATTACTCTTTTTTTCTTACTATTACTATTTGTTTTTAGTTAAGTACGAGATATATATATTAGAAGCATATAAAAAGAAAATAATAATACAGTTTTTTTAAATATGACATAATATAATTAATATTACCAAAATTAATTACAAAAAAAATTCCAATCAGCTTTTCATTTAACTAACGAAAGGGTACTAAAAAAAATTAAAACTAATGCTAATAAAATTAGTAAAGTTTGTTAATTTTAATAAACAATTTGGGGATGTAGCTCAGATGGTAGAGCGCTCGCTTAGCATGCGAGAGGTATGGGGATCGATACCCCATATCTCCAATATTTTAATTTTTACGTAATCAACGGCTAAGATCTGAGCGTTACATTTACTTCCTCGATCAACGGCCAGAATGTCAAGATTGCTGCCCAACCTATCAAGAAAGGGGGATCCATCCCACCATATTGGCGCCTCCCAGTTCGTAATTTCCCGCCGATTCAATGCGAGCCTGGTTTTTTTATAACTGTTCACATTGAAATTTCTGTTGATTGAGCATTTTATCAACTTGTTATTGTTCGTTTTTCGAATCAGTTCTAAAATTTTCGGTCAGTAATCTGAATCTGATCTCCGTCATAAGGATTTACATGCGGCAACCTCGTCTCTGTATTCGCTGCTCGATAGGTCAGTAAACTCAGTTCCCTGCCTGGTTTGATCATCTTTCACCTTGAAATTTAGTGTTCTTCGACCTTCTTCCTTGGATTTTAATGTTTATTTTTCAACTAATTCGAATTTTAAAGTGTTTTGACGGTCATCCGATTCCACTGATTTTACTAAAGAAGTTACTAATTCTGTGCCTCAAATTCTAATTGACAATTTTGCCGTCGGTATTTTCCTTTCTTCTCCTGTTATTCTGGCGCTGTATACTCTGTTGACCACTTAGTTGATGAAATGCCAGAGTGAAATAATTGAATTTGTCCTTCTGACTTTATACTGATTAGACATTACATTGGCTCGCCTTTAGAATAGGAATATCATTTGTAGCAGTAACCAATAAAGGTAAACATATATATTACATATTATTCTTTCCTTTTTCTTTTTCTTTTTTTAATGATTGGAAAGCGAACGGAACAGTAATCATAAAAGTACACTTAAAAGCAGAATAATCGAGTACAAGAACAAACAGGTTACGTTACAACTTACAATAGTTTAGTTTTACATGCTAGAAAGGACAAACAGGGGTGGGAAAATAGAGAAACACTGACACCAAGCCATATTCTTGTAATCATCGAGAACAGCGCTTCTGCAGCTCTTATTTAGACCATGATCTGTAGTACCTTGCCTTATTGGAGCTTTAGATTCTTCATGAGCCTGCAATTGTCAAGAAGAACAATAAAAAGATTAGTCAGATGTTTCTGAGTGAATATATGGACAATTAGTTCTGCAAGTTTGCAGTGGGATACTTCACGGCGAGTTCTCGGGTCTAGTTGATGTTTAATTAACGCAACCCATGTTAGCTTAACAGTTTTCTTAATTAGTTTTGTGGCCATGTACTGAAGTAGATCCCAATGTTAATGAAGGGATTTATAAATACGTACGTAGATGTCTGAACTCAGAAATACAGGACCATGTGCTCGTAATTTAAAGCATGGGAGATTAGATTTCACGTGGCCTTTGCCTTAAAAAGTAGAAGTGGGAACGCATGAAAATAGAAACATGAGTTTCCGGGGTTTAGTAATTTATGTTCAAAGTCGACAATATTATACCAAGAAATATGCGAGATTCATTGTCCAAGCAAAGATGAATATCTAGCCCTAATTTATGTGGTCTTGATGCAAGAAACATGTTATATGAAGGTCTTGTTCCCCTATGAACTAAATATCAAGTGATCTTGATGACTTTTTGAGAATGAAAGTATTGGGGTTGCAAAGGGGTGCAAACAAACTTTCACATTTGTTAAGGAAAAGAGTGATCCATAGTATATATACGAAGATTAAGAACAATTATCTCTATTACTACGAGATCTTTTAGGTGAATTAAAAAGCAAAGTCAAAAAGATTATGTTCAAAGTGGACAATATCATACAATTGTAGAGGTAATTGGGGTACGAGGATACCGTGAATCGTTATCCTTAATAAAAAGAAAAAAAGACAAAGACAGAGACGTTACCTCTGCTCATGATCACCATTGGATACAGCGGGCTTGTAGTTGGGAAGAGGGACCTTTCCAGATTCTATATGCATGAGATCTTGCACCAATATATCATAATGACATTTTACTTCCTCAGCCGTTTTTCCACCTACAGCCCTGGCCACCTTTTGCCACCGCTCTGGCGTGTCCTCGTGGTATAAAGCCAGAGCATCCTCAAATTTTTTGTTTTGCTTATGCGTCCATGAGGAGCTAGAACTTGTTGCCATTATATTAAGGAAGTTTGGAGAGAATAAGTAGGTGATGATATTGCCAAAAAGCCAAAAAAGCCAAAAAAGCGGAACAGAAAGTATAGCAAGACAAAGACCAGAGAGAGGACTAATTTAAGTCAAGGGTATGGTGTGAATGTGGGCACAAAGTGCTTCTTATATACTCAAGGTGTGGTAGTGGGATTAAGCAAGTTGAAGAATTCTTTATAGGGTGATTCCCTTTGCCTGAGAAAGTGAGTGACCGACCATCGGGTCGTAAAATCTTTTCAGAACACTGTTCTTGTCACTTATAACATCATCACTTCACCAACAATTGGGGGAATTCTTGAGAATTTATTGTGGTGGGGGATTAGATCCAATTCTTAGCCTACGCAATAACACACTTTAAGCCGCTTTTCCATATAAATCTCCACCTTTCCTCTGTCATTTTTTTAAGCTTCCACTCAACTTTCTTAAACTATCACTCAACTTAAAAAGATCGGAGTACTTAAATTAAGATAAATTTGATATTTAATTTTATATTACAGGAATTCAAACATAGAATCTTCCACTATCGTAATTCAACCCAAAAACACAATTAAGGTGGTTTAATAATTTTTTTTATCAATACTTTAATTAGCTACTAGCAATAAGTTAATTGGCTGTTTGCAATAAATTTATCCAAGAATAGTAGGATCATCGCTCTCATTACCTTTTTAGTAGGAAGAAACGGTCAGCACTGGCTGAAGGGATTTTTGCAACATTAACTTGGACGTTGAAATAAGCTTTTAAGATAGCCTATGATATGCCCGCATCGGAACCTTTAGGCTTTAGGAATGGGAACTTTTTAGGGATGTGAAGTTGAGAAATAAAGTATATAAGAATCAGTGTTTGAAATGAGGAAATAGGATGACTAGAATACTGTCGAATTGAACGTGAGATTGTGAGAGGACACATTTGGACATGTTAATAAAACACTAACTTTATGATAAAAGCAACTTTTTGAGTAAATTGTCAAAATAAATGTAACTCAACAGGTATTTTACTGTAACTCAGATGTCGAAAGCTTGATCCTTACTTTATGTACAATAAAGAAAGAAAAACTTTTTACCAGACATGATTAAGAATATTATAATTTAAAGTTAAAATTGAGAATAATATTAAATTATTTAAAAGACGAGAGACTATTTTGTATATCTAGAGTTACCAAACTTCTTAAACTTTTCAGTCCAAATATTAGAGTTTATAAACTAAAATTAGGTTTAAGCTTTTATAAATAATTAGCATGATTATTAAGAAAAATTTCGGACACTGTTCAGTCAAAAAGTCTCTAGATTTCATAATCTTTATATCCTAAAAGATTCTATAAAAATTGGACGCAAAAATATTTAAGTTTAGATGGCAAATTATTTAATTACTCACGCACTCCAAATATTGGGTGGACACTTGATTTAGAACATTAGATTTTGTA
Organism: Momordica charantia; assembly: GCF_013281855.1. Taxonomy (NCBI): domain Eukaryota; kingdom Viridiplantae; phylum Streptophyta; class Magnoliopsida; order Cucurbitales; family Cucurbitaceae; genus Momordica; species Momordica charantia. The sequence goes on from NW_028275166.1 coordinate 5,494,585, forward strand.
TAACATTTAAACACAAATTATAGGATTCAATAGCTTATTAGACACAAATCCTAAAAGTTAAGGGGCTCGAATATAGTTTAATATCTTTAGATACCAAAAATTATAACGTCTTATAATGTCTCCTATGTATGTATTAAGGGTGCAGGGTGTACCTGGATGATTTCTCTGGATTGGATATAAGTTATTGATTAGGAACTGTTGTATTGAGTTAAGATTGTGAATTAATACATATATTATATTTTTGACAACTTGCTAGGGGATCTCAGTTTACTCCGACAGGAAGGACCAAGCAATAGAGGGCAATATTCAGGTAAATGTTGTAGCTTTCTCTAAAGATTCTTCCAAATCTATATATCCTTTCCATTTAGAATCCTTATCATCACTAGTAGGCCACACAATCACATTGAATGGCCTCTGGGTGGCTTCCTTCTCAATCCCAAGTGGAAAGGAGTTCCTGATCATCATTCTTTTTTCTTTCCGTGCTTGTGAAACAACGTAATTGTCTGTCTCTTTTGTAAGTTTAGGGGGAAAAAACTTTTGAATTATATATTTGACGTGTTAAATCCCCGTTAAGTTGGATTTTAAAGCTCATTTTTTTTAGTTCGACAACACGTGGAGTTAGGATTTGAATCTTTAACGCTTTAATCGATGATGTTATGTTTTAACCAATTGAGTCCATATCAATACTCTTTTTTAAATGTGGGCTTGAATATTGGTATTATGACTAACATATAAATTATTAATACCAAACGAGAAGGAATCATAGGTAAGACTTCTGAATAACTCATTATTAAATTTAAGGTTTGGTTTGGGTATAGTTTCAATTGGTCTCAATAGTTTTAAAAGCAATTCCAATTTAATCCTTATAGTTTAGGTTTAGTTTCAATTTTATTCTTATCATTTTCAAAAATTTTGATTTGGTTACTATAGTTCAGTGAAATCTCACAATGATAAATACACCCACAGTTTTTATTATGCAATTTTCTTTTTTTGGTTGTCGTCAATTTGGTATGACGCAGAGATGATTATAGGGGTCAAATTGGAACTGAATCGGAATTAAAATTTTAATAGTTAAAAACTTTAAACAGGCAATGTCTTCTTTAACCATTCCTCAAAAGTTTTTTACTGCCACAGCAAAATAGCTACACAAATGACATATGTTGCTTTCGTTGAATTTAGATGGGTACCACATCTATGAGGAACTTAGCATCTGATATCTCTCTCTTTGAATAAGTGGAATCCTTCTTGGCACAATTATAATTTTTGAATCTATATTTTGAAAGAAGAAAATCTTTATGGTGCTCGAATGTTCCAAAGAGGAATAAAAGGCTAATATGATTTTTTAAAACTACCAACCAATGTAAATGGTGAAATTTTTGGCGAGGAATATACACTTTTAAGCATGTTGGGCAATAATTCAATCCATATTGCTCTAATATAATTAATTAATGCAATTTGGTTGCATTTTCTTTGATTTTATTCTGATTAAGTATATATGTTTTATTGTTTTTAACTGGCTACAGTTGGAATATTTGTATGGTTATCCGTGTATGTGCCCTTTTGGTTGATTTGTAAAATATTCTAGCCCATTTTTCTTTCAACATTATTATTACTCTGCCCTTTGTGATCACAGAGAGTTATTTTCCAGAAATTGTGTTTGATAAATATTTCTATTCTTGAAAGCTTACAAAATTCTTATCTAATTTTCTATTTAATTTTCAATGCCCTGCCAGTGCCAGCAAAGGTAGTTGATAGTTTTGTGGCCCTTGCTTCCATCATAGTATTGCTCGTCCATTTTCATAAGCTAACATTTCTTCATGTCAAGGAGTTCTTACGGCCATAATTGTTTGTGTTCTAATGCTTTCTATTTTAATTACCTTTTTTTTCTTTTGGCTTAAGAATTATTTCCACTTTTATTCTGCAGTACTTTCAAAACGTCTATTTTTATCTTTATATTTTCAACTTGATCTATTTATTTTCTTTTTTATCTCATTTAGCATAACATTGAACTCATTACATTTTTTAAGACATATAACTATAATTTTGTATTAAAGATTTTATGTTGTTTATATAGTTTATGTTAAAATTTTACCGAAGGGGACCAAAATTGGTGTTTTGAAAGTAGAAAAATTAAAATGAATAAAAGTAGAAAGTACAAGAATCAAAATATTAAATGTTTTTTTAGTTAAATTATTAGGGAGATATGACACCGAATAATAGTCTTTTGAAGTATAAGTTCTTGTAAGCAACAACAAATAGAAAGTAGGAAAACTTTGTTGAGTGAGCTTCAGGTTACATAGCCTCAAGTTGCAGGGCTGTGGCATGAGAATCTTGGAGCTGCGGTATGAAAATATTACAGCTTAGGTGAATGGTTAAAAGTATGAGGTATTTATCACAAAATGAATATGTATTTTCAAATATATGGTAGATAAATTTTTATAAAACTGGCATAATTCAAATCAAATTCAAATAGTCAAATGTAATATAGAACACATTAGAAAAAATCATACTTATGCTATATTAAAGAGAGAGGGAGAGAAAAGTTGTGGATTATTTTTTAGTATAAAAGATGACCTTGTTGAAAGCTGTGACATTTTGTAGAATAAAGTTAAATTTATATTATGGGGTGGAATTTGTTTAATATTTTTATGTGGTAACAAATTTTTGTTTAAATGTAATTTAATATATATTGAAAGAACTTGTAGCTTGTTGGCTTGGTAAAATAGACCCAAGTTCGAGTCTCGAATCGATACAAATACAAAAAAAAAAAAAATTAATATATACTTTTAAATTTGAAGGGTTTGTTTATGCTTCAATTAAGAAAGAACATTTTTAATTAAAAGAACCAAAACATCATTATTATTTAATTTTAATGAAAATAATGGAATATTTGAAACATAAGTTATGATAGGATTATTGGAAGGTTTAGAAATTTAAAATTGCGAGGATGAATTTGTTTTAAAATAAAGGATTTTAATAATTAAATAAAGTAAATCGTCACCTGTCATATCCTGCTGGAATAGCTCAGTTGGTTAGAGCGTGTGGCTGTTAACCACAAGGTCGGAGGTTCAAGCCCTCCTTCTAGCGATTTTTTTGTTATTCCTTTTTTCCCTCCTTTTTAGTATTAGCGTAATTTTCAACCAATGATGTCCTTTTTGTGTGTCCTTTTTACCCCTTTCCTTTTTCCTCCTCTCTTTCTTTCCACGATTCATATATTTTTCTTAATTTTTTTTCTCCCTAACTTCGTTTATCTCCCATTTTTTCACTTTCCAACCTTTTCGTTTCCTCACTTTTTTTCATCTTTTTTCTAAAACTTGTGTAAATAATTTAAAATTTTTAATCGTGTTTGGAGCATGTTGGTGGCCAAATTACAACATGACACGTAACCATATAAACTCGCTCGAGACAATCGGAAGTGAAAATTTAAGCCAACCATACATACCGACCTGAATGATCGTCGAGTAGATTTCAAATCAAAATGGGAGGTTGGAGAAAAGCTCCGGCTAAGCACCCATGGGACTCGAACTGGAGAGCGGTATCCTCATTTGCCACAAATCCTCGATGCCACAACTGTTGGTGGTAATAACATTGTTAACTTCATGTGAGAATGAAATCATTTAATTTAATTTAATCTAATAAGATCAAATCAAATAAACTTAATAAATTTAAACTTTCTAATAAAATTTAGAAAAACTTGTACATGTCTCCATTTAAATACTTTTTTAAAAAAATTAAATTCAATTATTTTAAATCTAAACAAAATAATAAATATGTTTATTATAACTAAAAAGAACTTATTAATCTCTGAACTAAAAATTTTCCCATCATTTCCCTGTTTGTTTTCTTTCTTATTATACTATCACAATCCCCTGCCACCTTAATTTTTTTTAAGAAAACAGGTTCTCATCATAGAAGAAAAAACCTCCATTAAAATGAACGAAAGTAAACAAATAGCATATTAAAAGAAACACAAGAATTAAAGGTAACTTGCAAAAAGATTAAAAAATACTTTCACTAAAAAATCAAAAGAGAGATTATAAATGTATCTATCAATTTTTTTTCTTTTTTGAACCTTGTTATTAAATTTGAAATAAAAGGAAAATACAACTTATAAGTAATACACTAAGCAAAAATAGAAAATCAACTTGAATTTATCCAAAAATATGTTTATAAAAGACAAATAAAAGTTTATCAACGTGTTAAATATTGTATGAGTGTAAGATGGAGTAGGATGAAATTAGAATTATGTATGTTTTAATTTTAAATCTTTATGCATGTGACGTATTTGGGATTAAAATTTTTTTAACTCAAAAACCTTTTTTCTTTCAAACCAAACACGGAAAGTGATTTTAAAATGATTTCTTAATTCAAGTTCCAAATAAAGGGTTATTTTAACATTTTTTTTATACCAATAAGAATTGTTTCACTCTATTTAACTTATTCTAACAATTATCTCTAAACTTGTCTTGTCTTTTCCTTTTTTTTTTTATAATATTTATTACATCAACTCATACGAGTTGTATACTTTTTCTTTATTTGAAGAAAATTTATTAATTGTAAAAATAAATGAAAAAAGAATAAAATTATAAAACAATTGAGAAAAATATTTTTATTTTTGCCCACACAAACTTAGTTAAGACTAAAAACTCAAAACATATTAGTACTTCTGGTTAAATCTCTCATTCTCATATTTATTATATTATACGAGAGAAATGTGATTATTTTGAGAGTGATTCTCAAACTATGAAGTAAGTTCTACGGATTAAAATTTTATTCAAGAGAAAAATTTGTCCTACATTTTAATAAATACCATTTAAAAAAATAATTTTCATTGCCTTGGACTAAACGAGGCTGAGTTAATTTGATGGATATTTGGAAAAAGAAAGAAAGAAAGAAAAAACTCCTTGGAAGATGAAAAACGAGAGGAAATAGATAATATAGGAAAAACAATATTTAAAATAATTGGGAATATTTTTATTTTTGGTCCAAACGAGGGCGAAGCACATAATTTTGGAGAGGGCGCTTAGAAAATTGAAGCCACCCCACGAATTCAGTCTTCATTGATCGTTGCTTGCCATATACGGCCTCTCTCTTCTCATCCATATACTCTTCTTCCACTTCCTTTTCGGATTTTCGAGGTTTGGTTTCTGTTTCTGCTACCTTCTCAATTCGTTTTCCGAACCCTAGTTCTCCGATTTCTTGATTTTCTTTTACTGAACTCTTGCTATGTTCGTTAGAAGGGATTGATTGATTTCGTTCTGTAAATTCCATTTTTATCGATTTGATTGCGGAGTTTGATTGTTATATGTTTTGGATTTTTTTGAAATCGGTTTGGAATCCGAACTGCCATTTGGTTGCTGGATGTGAAAACGAAGGAAATGAAATGCGAACGGTGGGAAGCAGCAGGAGATCTACAATTCATTTGACTTTCCTTGTTCTTGGCAATAGATTCGATCGACGCGCTTGTTTTGCTCCTGGCCGTACTTAATTGATTGACCTAAAGTCATTCTTTACGATTAGCAGGATATCTAGGGGATAATTTTTTATGGAAGGAGTTGGGGACGACGCGGCCTCAGCAGTAGCACCTCTGGCCAAGTGGAGAAACGATTTTGCCAGAGCATTTCAGTATTACTTGGATCGATCCACTCCTCACCCAGTCCAGAGGTGGTTGGGAACCCTTCTTGTTGCAGCAATTTATGTGTTGCGTGTTTTCTACGTTCAAGGGTTTTATGTTGTTTCATATGGCTTGGGAATCTATATCTTGAATCTCTTGATTGGGTTTCTGTCGCCGAAGGTTGATCCTGAGCTCGATGTTTTAGACGGAGCTTCCTTGCCTACTAAAGGTTCTGATGAGTTTAGGCCCTTCATACGCCGCCTTCCGGAGTTCAAGTTTTGGTATTCCTCTTTGCTTTAGCTAGTTTAGTAATTTTGCTTTCTGCATTTCATTGCGTTTAATTTTGGAAATGGTTTTTGGCTAACTATCATGTAAGTTATGTTCTGGTTTTTTCTAGCAATAATTAAAAGAAGAGTTTATTGCTGAAAACTATTATGCGGTGCTGCATTTGATATTCCTTTCTCGCTCTTGATTTTGAAATGTTGTAAAAGTTATATATATAACTTGCACTCTGAAAAAGATTAATGTGTACTTCTGTAAGGTTCTTCTTGCCAAGTGTAAACATATTGCAAAAACTTGTCATTGCATGGAGATGGGGTGAGTTTGATGTCGGTGGTGAACTCGTTTTCTCTTGTCAAGTGTCAACTTATTTCAGACACTTGCCATTTCATGATCAGGATCGACATTCACTGAATTGTGAAGTATTAGATACTATTAGTGAATTGTGCAGCATTACATACTTTTGGCTTTGATGATTCCGGTGGACTCTTTCACTTTCAATTGTCCAACTTAATGCAAATGATTGTCATTGCTCGAGGTTGGAGTGAAATGTGCAGCATCTGCCACTGGTATCATTTAGTTGAATTCATGACTTAGTGGACTCTTGAGCCTTTTTTTCCTTTCTTTTTTTCCAGGTACGCCATCACCAAAGCTTTTTGTATTGCCTTCTTCATGACCTTCTTCTCACTCTTTGATGTTCCTGTCTTCTGGCCCATTCTTCTTTGCTATTGGATTGTTCTATTTGTCCTGACAATGAAGCGCCAGATCATGCACATGATCAAATACAAATATATTCCTTTCAGCATTGGGAAACAGGTTAGGCAACAAGAGCTTGGTAAATAGTCATGTAACACCCCTCCTGCTCCCAGAGCCAAAAAAAAAACAGAGAGAGACACGCCGCACCTTCAGAGAGAGAACTTGGCCAATAATCATGTAACACCCCTCCTGCTCCCCAGGGCAAAAAATAGAGATTGAAAGTAGCCAAGCCATGTACTCCCACCGCAGGAAAAAGAGAGAGAGAGAGAGAGAGAGAGAGAGTAGGCATGTACTTCTACCCCAGGGTCAAAAAACAGAAAGAGACACCCCACCCAGAAAGAGAACTTGGCCAATATTCATGTTAACGCCCCTCTGCTCCCCATGGCAAAAAAAAGAGATAGAGAGAGAGAGAGAGAGAGAGACTAGCCATGTATCTCTACCCCAGGGCCAAAAAACAGAAAGAGACACCCTCCCCAAAGAGAGAACTTGGCCAATAATTGCCTAAGGGGCTGCCGAATCGGTAAGGGCTTGAGATCTCTTGGTCACAGGTCTCAAGTTCGAACCTTTTGGTGTGCTTAATATCAAAAGTCCTTGATGTCTTCTAGGTTCGGGCCTTGGGTGGGTGCGGGTGCTCCTAGATGTAACTCCCAGTAATAAAAAAAAACTTGGCCAATAATCATGTTAACACCCCTCTTGCTCCCCATGGCAAAAAAAAAAACAGAGAGAGAGAGAAGCCAGTAGCCATGTACTCCCACCGGGGGCAAGAGAAAGAGAGGGGGGGCCGTGTTCGTTCTGTAAAATATTGTAACTTAAACTTTTTTGTTTGCTTTTGTGACAGAGATATACAGGAAAGAGGCCTTCTGCAAGTAGCAGCGGCATTTCAAGAGACTAAGTTCCATCACTCACTCACTCACTCACGCCCCTCTGGTTAGTAGTAGTAGACAGAAGAAGTGTGCAGCATTCCAACTCTTTCTTCAGTTTCCCTAAACGAGCGCAATCCAAACACCGCTTGAAGAACCCAGCTTTTGGTAATATGTGATGTTGTAATAGGTTCTCTCTTTCCCGTCCCGTGTCGATCACAAATTATATTCTATACTTAGTTTTTCTTCTTGTGTTTGTACTGTCTAATCTCTAGGCTCTAATACAATAGAAGGAAGCTGGCTTATAATTTTTTCTACTTTTTTTTTGTATCTTTATTATTATTTTTTATTAATATTCGTTGGCTTCTGATTTTCATTTAACTTTCTTTCTACTCGAAATTGCACCACAAGCTTCTCTGAAATGGCAAGTGGGACTTTACTGAGGTTTCTTTAAGATGATGAAGATTAGAACAGAAGACATGGACATGGCCATGGCCTTTAGGATGCTTATTGTCTGATTTGTTTTTTTTTTTTCGTGGTTAATACAAAGGTGCAGGTGGAATGCCAGATTTTTACAATTTTAATAGAATCCCTAGGATTAAATTAAAATTTTGGATTTCAAGTCTCTATTTCATTTTTAAATTTTTAAAAAAGTTACAATTAAGTCTGACAAATGGATTGCTCAGTTTGGATTATAGACTAATAGTTATATCTTAGTCTTAATTTAAATTTGTTTTACTTGACTGTCCATAGAGCCAGACACAAAATCCCTTTTTAAAGATTGTGTGTGCATGGGAACGTGATTTTGAAAAAAGAGATTTGAGTAAAATTGATTTTCTAAAATTACTATAGCTGTGTGATATCTTAAAAATCAGCTTAAAGTGATTTTAAGATTTTCTAAAATCAATTTTTTAATTTACCAAATATGATTAAAAATCAGTTTAAAGTGATTTTAAGGTTTTCTAAAATCAATTTTTTTAATTTGCCAAAAAATCTTAAAATCAATTTTTTAATTTATCAAATATGATTAATGAAGTGATTTTGACATGAACACTCCTATATACATGTTTGAGAATGATTCTTAAGTAATTTTGAAAAAAAAATAAAAAAATCAGTGATTGAGAATCACTTATGTTTGGGAGTGATGGTAGAATAAGGATTTTGGAAAAAGAGATTTATAATTGATTTATCAAAATCACTATTTAATTGATTTTTAAAAATTAATTTAGAATTATTTTAAACTTCTCAAAAAGATTTTTCAATCGTTAATCAATGGAAAAAAAAATTGATTTTGATAATGGCAAAAAAGTGATTTTGGCATGCCAAACATATTCTAAGATTATATATTGGTTCATTTTTTTCTTCTTTTTTTAGTACAACATAAGGGGTGAAGACTCGAACTCTCAACCCACTAAGCTATACTCTGATTGGCTCGCTCTTTCTTGCAGGATTAGTTATTAAGAAATTATTTTGACTTTCATAAAATAGAGGCAGCTAAGACAAGGAGGGATTGCCCACTGCCTATAATGTCTTAGTTTCTAGTATAATTAATTTTATATTATTTCGTAAGCAACATTTATTTCGTATCTTTTAATTTTCTAGTGTTTTAACGAAAGAATTTTGTGAATAGGTAAGCACTCCCTCAATGGTTCAAGGTTCATTTTATATAATTCTAAATATGATATATCAAATTTGATATTAAATTAGAAATATATAAATAAAAGAACATAGGAGCAATAGTAATATACAAATTTGTTTGGAATTACAACAAAAATATTATAATGTTCAAACATGATATTTTTCGTCATGTTAAACTGTTGATAGTCGTGGAATTAAAATGAGAAAAAAAAACACTAATTTTGTATTAGTGATGGGTTTAAAATAATAAATATCATATATATGAATAATGATGGAGTTGAATCTCTCAACTTCTACCACTTGTACCTAAAACCTCCAAAAACAACCTTCCCAGCCAGTAGTTGTCAACTACTTGACTTCTCTCATAAAAAATAATAATAATAATAATAATAATAATAATAATTAATAATAAATGGTTAAAATAAACATGGCCAGCTAATAGAAGGGGGGATTTCCATTGCCACTACCGACTCCAAAATTCCCTTTGCATTTTGGTTTCTGAAGCAAAAAGATTATTCCTTTAAGGTAAACCAACGGCTGTCTGCTGTGTTCTCCCAACAACAAATGACCCCTCGAGCTTATGTCTTAATCTTCTTCTTCTGGTCTTTCCTCACCATCCTCACTCCCGCCCTCGTCCTTCTCTCCGAAAATTCAAAATCACCGCCCCCGTCTTTCGATTCTCCCGGTAAGGACCCATTTGATTCTATATTTTGTTTCCCATATTTGATATTTTAAGTTTTGACAGTCGTTTCTGATTCTTTTATTCTCTCAAATTTTTACAGTGAAATAATTAATTTTTTTTAATAAACCATATGGCGAGTGTAGATTTGAACCGAAGAGTTGCCTGAAATAATCAAAATTAGTATGTTATATTTAGTTTTTTAAATATTTATTATGTATTTTATAGGTAAAAGAAATGATATAATAATAATTTTATTTATGTTTTAGGAAAAAAAAACTGGAAATGAGACCGAAATCAGATTCTGTTGTTTCTGAATTTTGAATACAATTTCTTCAATAAATGGGAGATGATGTTTGTAGTTTCTAGTGCTTTGTTTCTGATTTTTCTCTGATTATTTTCTGTTTGGCAGATGGGAAAAATGGAGGGATTAATATGAGTAGGAAAGTTGTGGGGTTGACGAGAAAATATGAGATGTTGAAAGTTTTGGCCGAAGAACAGAAAGCGCCGACGGCGATTCCAATCCCGGTCACGGTACCGGTGCCGTCGCCGTCGCCGGCTCCGGCTCCGGACGCTGATTTTCCGGTTCGGAGGTTCATGGCTGGTGCTGGAAAAGTCATCTTGACAACATTAAAGGTCTTGAAAGAAGCGTAAGTTATTTTTAAAATATAAATAAATTACATAATGTTTTTGGAGAAAAAAATATGAATTATTGTGACCCTCCTGGAAAATAAAAGTGTAAGAGGGAAGTTATTTGTAAATATTTGACATTTTTCTTAGTTACAAAATAAGAAAAGAAAAATAATCCTGTTTGGAATTTTTTTTTTAATTTAGTCTGTTATATTCATAAATATGAATTTTAGTGGTCAATGTTATAATGGATTATTTATTAGTGATGGCTCAATTAATAAAATTTAAAATTTTTATTGCTTTGCTAATGCTCAACAATGATTTAATATTTCCTTTTAATTACTCAAGAATTCTACTATTCTTGAACTCAAAAAAAAAAAAAAAAGTTCTACTATTTTATTTATTTATTGGTCAACTACGATTAAAATTTCCTATATATGACAGACATAAAAGATTTGAAAAATCATAGATAGTTCTATCGAAAAGGGAAAAAATATTTAATTATAACTGGTTATTTTATTTGGACTTGAATTATTGTGTCTAAATTTTGGACTTTTCTGAAATACTTATATTGTAAATTTATCAAACTCAAATGGTTTAAATTAGATATTATAAAAAGGTTTAAATTAGGCTATAAATCCAACAGGGTTCAAGTAATTATACATATATTACATATATATATTTTTAGTACTAACATGGGGATGAGAATTCGAATTCTCAACCTTTTGATTTGAGATATATGCCAATTAACACTGAGTTATGTTTACTTTGACCCAACTGGATTTAAATTGTGGAGTAAAGATTCAAATTTTCGATTGAGTAAAGTATTACAATTTCAAACCTTAAAGCTTAGTTATAGTCTACTATGTACTATAGAATTTATTTAGTTTTGATGGTTCAAATCATTAATCTTTAAATGGTTTAAGAAAAAGATGGTAAAAAAATAGTATTTTGAGAATCTATTGACCAATTTTTACATATTTGATTAAAAATAGGAGTTTAAATCATCAATTTCATATTTTACTTTATCAAAATACTACTAAGAACTTCAAGGCAATTATTTTCTAATAATTATTATAGAAAAAAAATAATGTTTCTTATTAATAAATTTCAATTGACTCAATTTAATCCAAATTAATTTTTTTAGTATAACGTGTAGGAGTGGAAAATCGAACTCACAGCGTTTTTATCGAAAATAAATACTTTAACCAATTGAGTTAGGTTCATGTTGACAATTAATTTGATAACTTACAAACTTAATTCACATGTATTCAATTTATTTCACAAAACCAATTCAATACGACCTAACCCAATTCAAAAAATTAAGGTTAAATGTAACTAAAACAAAGTAAATCAAACATTAAAATATATTTTTTTTAGTTAGAACAGTCTTTACCATTTGATCCAATAGCGTTCATTAGGTAGGAAGGATTAAGCTATACTTAGGTTGGAACCTCGATAGTTATTTTTTTTAAATGACGTGATCGACTTGATTGGTCATCAGAGAAGAGGTTCGCTATAAAAATTTCAATTTTGTTAGAAAGAGGTCAGACACGACAAAGGAATTAATTAATTATTTTCTAAGCGAGTACTTAAATTATTCAGTTCCTTCCTTAAAAAAAAAGTTTATTCTGTTCCATACCAACCAGAACTGAACTTGATGATTGTGCGTTTTAAATTAAAAATAATAAAAAAGACAACAAATTTGAAATAGAAAAGGAAGCAATTTGTGTTATTTTAAAAGAACAAACGCCAGTTGTGAAAGAGACTTGTTTTTGCATTTTAAGAATTCAGCCTATTTACAATTAAAAAGAAAAGCTTATAATAATTAATAATATAAAGGCGTTAACAAAAGCAGCAAAAAAAAAAAAAAAAAAGAAATGTGTAAAACGGAAATCACTTTTTTATTTTACAAAAATATCAAAATCTTGAAGCCCAACTCATGGAGAAAAAAACAAAAGTCTAATACAATCTTAATGAACCAAACAAAGGGTAAAGTCTGAATAACAAAAAGATCAAAATTTAAATTTAAATACTTTATCATATTTACAAAATCATAAGATTGTTCCTATATTTACAAATATGATAAATATTTTTTTACTAAACATTACAAATTCTCAATAATATAACTGGGTTTTTAATCTTCACAGCTTAGGCAAAATTGAAAATGATATTTAAATCTTGAAATCTTTTCTTTACTTTAGGTTTAAATGACCCTAGTATTTTTCATTTTTGTTTATTTCCAAGTATGCATTTTTAGCTTTTGTCTAATTTTATCGTTCTACTTTCGAAACATTCACTTCTATATATTTAATGACTATTTTGGTCCGTTTAAGAAAGAAAAATTAATTTTTCATCCGAATCTTTTCTAAGAAGCATTGATGAATCAGAATTTTTATTCAGGAATTTGTTTTGCTAACTATTATATTCAAAATAATCTCAAATTTATATGCTCCTGCTCCGGTGTGCCTAACATAAGATTTTGTTTAAATTAGCTTATTATTTAGTATATAATACAAAATGTTGCAAAGTTAAGAGAGTCCCGACCCCATTCATGTTAAGAAGTCTGATAATAATTTTGTGAAAACTTATCATATAATAAAAAAAAAATTAAATCATAAAAGACAAAAATGAAACGTTTAAAAACAAGTAACACATGTTTAGGTTGGATTAGTAATATAGACAATTTGACAAAATAGAATAACACGTCTATAAAATAGATTTGATCAATAAGTTTCTGTTTAATAAGTTGCTCTAAACAGAAGTCATATTCACATTGCTAAGACATTTGTCTATTCAAAACATTTCGCATCATCTTTAGAGACTAAGCTACGATTTAAAATTTTTTGAAAGTTTTAGAAAAAATTAAAGACTTAAAAGTAGTCTAGAACAAGTTATAAAAAACACAACACAGATGTGGGCACAAAGTCATAATATATGGAATGACAAGATCAGGCAGAAACCAAAGACAAAGAGCAGCCCATGACACTGTCTGCAGCAACGAAAAAGCCATCCAGAAATTTATTACTACACCCCCCACAAAGCAAAGCACAGGAAATTAAAAACACCCCAAATTTTATTTTGCTTCAAACAAATCGAGAGAGATATTGATCAACAGTGGTGTATTTGACATCCGGGTACAGCGCCGAGGCCTCCACCCCGAAGGATGCCTCAATCTCGAAGTTGGTTTGATCTCCCTTCACAAACACAGAGTGGTTCAGACCCAAAATCACATTGATTGGAAGTGGAGCCTCTGCGCCAAAAAATTAGCCAAGTATGTTATTCAAAGGCAAGTCTTCTGTTTGTAGATCAGCCGAGATATTTACTGGATTTGTTTGGACAACTTAAAATAAATCCTTAAACTTTCGATCATAATCCATTTTAGTTTGAATAGAGAGAGAGAGTGACCTTGGATGTCCTTGAGGAGCTGCTCCTCTGGAACGTAAAGCTTTTGTATGGATTTGCCGATTTTGTTCTCCCACAGAGCGACGAGGTCGTTGAAGGAGTAGGTGTTGTTGGGCGGCCTGATGTACACAATCTTGTTCTCAGTTTTTGGGTCGTCCACAGCTTTTATGGTGTAACTCCCGATGTCTTCCTCCAAGTTGAAACTTGCTGTGTGTTTGTGGGATAATCAAATAAACCACTTACAAATGGGAAATTTTCCTCTACAATTGTGTGGCTTAATCAACCTCGTGTTACTTATTCCTTCTCATTTTCTCAAGAGTTGAATGAAGTCTAAAATTTATGCCGGTGACCAATGAATGACGTACTAGTTTTTAATAAGCATACACATCAAATCTAAAGGATTATTAAAAAATATTTATGTTAAAATACTATTTTGACTCGTGTATATCTAGTTTGGTTTCATCCTTTTGGTTCTTGTATGGTCAAGATGTTCATTTTTAGTCTTTCTACTTTTAACTTTTATTTGTCTATCTTGATTTTGGTCTCACTTTTATTTGTCTATCTTGATTTTGGTCTTACTTCCAAAAGATGAGAGTTAGAAAGCATACTCACTTCCTTCTGGAAAAACTGGTGGCCTAATTTCAATTTTTCTACTCTTAAAAAGTTTCCACTTTGGTCCATTTATTTTTAACATGATATTATACTTAATATATTTTTTGACATGATTGGTAGAATTTATGTTAAAATTTTAGTAATTAAGAACAAAAATGATCCCTTTTTAAAATAAAAAGACTAGAAAGAATATTTCAAAAGTATAAAAAAAACATGAATCAAAATAAAAATTTTGAAAGTATACAGAGTAACATGAAGAAAAAGTATAGAGATAAAAATAGTATTTTAACTAAATATGTATCACAAAATAATAATAATAAAATAAGTTATATTTTAATAAAAAATAATATTAGCATACATTTTAGTTAATATATTTATAATTAGTTACAAATAAGGAAAAAATATTTGGCTAATTGTTATATATAAATCGGCAATTCCTTAGTAAAGATGGTTTATTTGGATTGGATTAGAAATTTCAAACCTTTGGGTCGTCCATCGCCAGGAATGATGACTTGGTCTGTGGGAGGAGAGGTGAGCCCCGGCTGCATGAGTGTGGGGAGGAAGTACCCATTGAAACAATTGGAGGACACGTAGGTGTAGGGTATCCCTGCCCTCTCCACTGCCCTCCGGATTTGGGCCTTTATTTCCAATGCTGACTTTGCGGGCTCAACTGCGTGGACTCGATCCACATCCATCCCAAACTCTGAAGGCAAGAATCTCTGTTGTATTACCAAAAGCCCACCAAGCCCATTAAGCCGGTAGATTGGATACGACTTGATTTGTTGAACGAAAAAAGTACTTGATTACATATTTTAATTCTTTCTGTATAATTAATCACTCACTAGATGATCTCATTTGAATCGGTTGGATACAATTTAAGAAGCCAAATTGAAAATCTGGAAATCTTCCTACTTCTTAATTTCTAAGCAAAATTCATGAATAGTAGAAAGAGAGACTGAGAGTAGTACCTTGACATTGCCGGCTTCTTTGATTGCAGCGATGATCTTGACCTGATCCGCCAGTTGAAATTGGCCAACCGTCGAAATCACGACATCCACCTGCTTAATCGCCTTCACCAAACTTTCATGATCATAAAGATCTCCCTGCAACATCGATTCTCCACCGTTAAAAACCAGAGTACTCTCTCGATCGTGATCTCGGAAACAGAACGAACTGAATTGCGAAGATAAGACATCGATTCGAGAGAGATCAATTCAATTAAAACATACAGTAATCAAGTGGACTCCGGAATTCTTGAAATTCTCGACGAGTTTTGCTTTTGCAGGATCCGCGACAGTGCTCTCCCTGATCAGAGCAAAAGTAGGATGGCCGGCCTTGGCGCTCGCTTCCACCACAAACTTTCCGATGTAACCGGTGCCTCCTATGATCAGAACTTTGCTTTTCTCCGCCATTGATATCGATCAATGATGTTCTTTCGCTTCAAAATTACTCCTCGACTAGCTAGATAGGGCGGGAAATTGAAAAGGATTTTTGACTCCGATATCGGCTTTCTATCGAGTAGACGAAGAACCAATATATGGTATTTATTAGCAAAATTTGAACGGATCGAAATTACGTTTGTAGCCTCGGATTTGTTTTTTGAAGAGATGAAAACAAACATTGAAGCTTGCATGGAAAATGCGAAAAGACGAAATTAGCCCCGCATGTTGGTTGTTGGCTCTGGCTCGGAGACTTACTTTGACGGCAAACGGTTGCTTAAGCGGTCATTTTGAATGAAATTTCTATCCGACTTTTCAACAAACTCGACAAACTTTTTTTTCTTTCTTTCTTTTTATTATTTATTTTAATATCTAAGTATAATGTTCGAGAAATTTTTTAATTAAAAGTGTCGATTTATTTTTAATATTTTTAATTATACCTCTTTTAAGTCGGCGAATATTAGATTTGACTAAAATTATCCAGTGAATTGACAAAAAAAAAAAAAAAAAAGAGATGTGTTATTACTAATTAGACTACTTCTGCCAAAATTTTTTCCAACTTCTCATTATAAATCTTAAAAGAGTAATAATAATTTTTTTTAACATTAAATAGTTTAATTCTTCATCTCCATTTATGTCCACTCACTAAGTATCATCTTGCCTTATTTATCAGGCGAGACTAATTGACAATTTTTTAGTACAACATGTATGGGGAGAGTCGAACTCATGACATCTTGATCGCAGATTAGTTCCTAAACTCGATGAGTTATGAGCAAGTTGGAGACATTAATTTACCTTTATTAACTAACTAAAATTAGTTTAATATTGATTTAATGAGTTGGACATGTCTACAGTATTAATTTGGAAATATATGTGTATATGTGTAATGTTTAAGAGGTGGGAGGTTAAACCTCCTACCCACATGTTGAAATTAAAAAAAAAAAAAAAAAAAAAAAACTTACTAGATCTAAAATAACTAGTTGTATCGGAGAAGATTGGCCAATTTAAAATATTATTTTGCTAATTGATAAATAAATGGGAGTAAAATAAAATATATATAGATCCTTTCTTTTTCTAGTTTACTAACATGAAAGAAGAGAATAATGAAACTTTAAAATGAAGGATGACTCAATTAAAATGAATGACGAGTAAAAATATATCATTTTCTTTTACATTCACTCTATAATTTTGAACAACTTATTAGATTAAATTTGCAAACCCTAAATACGCTTTAATTAGAGATGAGATAACAAAACTTTTAAACGAATAGATATTAAATTAAAATGAACGACTAAAAAAATAATTTAGCTTAATTAAAAAAAACTGCAATAAGTTGTTTTCCCACTTGATTTCCTTTTTTTTTTTTTTTTTTTTACTTCCTTTCTTTTAACTAATCTCCAATATAATTAATAAAAGTAAGACAGAAAATAATAGGAGAAAATAAAGCAAGTTCAATAAGTAGCCTAGCATCATTCCTTCTGTTTTTTTCCTTAAATGAAGAAAATTAAATATTGCTTAACGATAAAGAAAACAATTATTGTGAAGTAAAGAATAAGATAGCATGACCATGCCCAATAATCAATTTCCTTTTAGTAGGAGAGAAAAGGGATTGAAAAATGAAAATAATTATGAAAGAAAGTTTTCTTTTGGTATTCTGTCCTTTTTCGTATAATTTTTCAATAAGTAATAAATACATAAATTTTTCTTTTATATTTTACTTTCATTCTTAAAATTCATTTTTTCAGGGGCAGATTAATTCATTTTTTTAGGGGATACATATGCTTTAACTTGCTAAGCTATACTCTGTGACGTTTTTCTAATCCATCATTTAAGGAGAGGAGAGTAGTCAAATTTTTAAAATTCTCTCTAATTTTTGTGCTCTTTTTATTTTCTAAACTTTTAAATATTTTATTTTAGTGTTTGAAATTTGAAAAGATTAACCATTTTAATGTATGCGCATGACAAATTAATATTTAAGTAAAACACCTCATCAATAAATGTGTCTATATGAGGTGTTTGAAATCAAAGGGCAGTAGGTTAAATGTCAAATTTCCTTAGCTAGATTTTGTTAAATAATTAATGAAATGTAATACTCAATGCTTCAAGTACAGGTTATCACATGTAGCAAATCGATAAACCAATATATCAGAAGAACCAATTCCCAATGAGCCAACAATGAAGTAAAAATAACGGATAGAAGAGAGAAAGAAGAACACAGTGATTTGTAGTGGTTCGATCATAAAATTGATCTACATCCACTTTAGTCACTTCACTAAATCAGAATTAATTACTGAGAAAACATTACTGAACTCACCCTCAGCTTTACCAGCACAAAAACACAATGAAAGCTCTTCAATATTCTTCTCTCGGCCTCAGTATGCCTTACCCATACCTAAATAGCACACTCCCAACAAGATTTCTCACTCAACTTTGCTCTCTCTCAAGCTGTAACTTCCTGCTATTTTTTAGGAAGAATGCTTGAAGAAGAAGAGGAATCTACAAATTAAATTTTAGAGTCTTTCTTTTTCTAACCAACTAATCCAAACCATTCAGCTGGTTGACTGGGTTTAGCAAATAAGAGAATGAGGTAGTCAACGAATTACATGAAAAATTAATAATTTTTTATACAAAATTTAAAGAGTAAAAAATAATATTCAAAAGTGTTCGTGAAGAATTTATGAGAAGAGAAATTTGAATCTAATTAACTTGATTTGTATTTATACATGTGTATTACAATCTCTAATATATAAATTTCTCATGGTTTTCTTAAAACAAAATAATAATAAAGAAAAAACAAATCTTCTCATGTTTTTCCCAACTTTTAACTTATTGAAAGATCTTTTATATTTTTAACAGATTTGAGTTTGTTGAAGATCTTTTGAGATCTTTGGCTTGATAGCTTGATGAAGTGTTCAACTTAATTATTGCTTCATGAAATTTAAGCAAAATTTTCGGCTAATAGCTTGTTGAAGTCGGATTGTTATTTGTGAAATTTCTTCAGGTTTTTTTTTTAAGGACCTCAACTCTAAAGAGAGTCTTCAATCTCTTTAAACAATCCTTTATCCTCTGATTTCTTGATGACTTTAACGGATGAGAGACGACATCCTCGAATCTTTTATATCTGATATGAATCTTCTTCTCAAAATTACATGGGTTTGGGTCATATCTTCACGTGAGTTGATTTAATTGGCTAAGTCATGACACAGTTGTGAGAAAGATACAATCAATTTTAAAATTAATTTGAAGACATAAATAAATTTATGATCGGTCTCGATTATAATTTATTAAAAATAATGATAAAAACAAATTGTGCCGGTAGTCTGGTTTGTCCCTTATAAATTATTTATAAACAGACAGCTTTTTATAAAATTAGTTTAGAATATAGGTTTTATTTCGAAATATTAGTTCTTGATTTGTTTTATAATTATAATCAGTTTGTTTTTTAGTAATAATTACTTTATTTAAAAAATAGCTGATTTTAAATATTAATTAAAATATCACTATAACATAATATTTTAGGACAATTGATGATAATAGAGAAGAAAAATATTTTTTAGTATTGGGATTCAAAGTCATGACCTCTTATTAAATATAAATGTCAATTACTACTCAGTTAAGTTCATATTGATTGGAGAAAAATATTAAAAGAAAAAAGAATATAAAAATAATAGAGATATGAAAATTTAGAGAAATAAATTTAGCGAGAGGAAAATATTTTAAGAGGCAAAAGTTAGAGAAAGATTAATTTGTTAGAAAAACAAATGCAAAAAAAAAAATAGATTTTGAAAAATAGAAATGTGTTTAAAAAATTACTTTTAAAAAGAAGTTTACTCACCATTTAAAAGAGAAAAAAGGTTTTTCAAAAGTTGAAAACTCTCAAACAACTCTTAATTTTCCAAATTAAAAATTAAAAACTAAAAATAGAAGAACGAAGGTGGATATGATTTGATATAATTTGAATTATTGGTTTCTTTTGTATCATGTCTGATTAAGATTTGGATATAATTTAGGATATGAATTAGATTTCTAATTCCTTGGTTTAAGTATCTAAATTTATTTGATTAAGATATTAGTTGCTTTAGTTTTCTTCATCCTATTATAAATAAATGGATATGATGGTATGAATTTGAATTTATAAAATTGTATGGATTATTTTACCTATTTTATCTACTACAAAATTTAGCAAATTTATCATATCAGTCTGTGAAAGCACAATAATCACATTATTTTGAGTTCACTGATTTAGAAAAATTATGTTTTTTTGTTTCTGATTTTTTTTTATATTTTTTCTTTACGTTTCTTAAAAATGCATCTAACTTTTTGGCTAAATTTAAAAACTATTATTTTTTATTCACAAATTTTACTTTAGATTATGACAATATATTTAAGAAGTAACACCAAAAAAAGAAAAAAAAATTAATAGAAATGGTGTTTATAAGCCTTTCTTTTAACTCATGAGGAAAAAAAAAACAATAGTTAAGCTGACTAAAATGGGTATAAAAAAACCACCTAAAAACTTCAAGGTTTCATGTTAGTCCACTTAAAAATATAGTCATATCGATTTTTGTCATTAAATTTTAGAAACATGTAATACATTGACCGATAAAAAAATGGTTTTTCAAAAGTTTATAGCCTAAAATATACCTTTTTGGGAGTGATAACGCTTTTTTTATTTTGTTTCTTTTTTCTTATGCAATTTTTTAGAATCACGGGATTTTTTTTATAATGTTATTTTCGGAAATAATTACGAAAATATGCCACTCACCAAACTATTTCAAAAAATAATGTTTTGTGGCGCAGTGATAAGAGACCATTTGGTAAGTTTAATATTACCAACACAGGAAAAAAAAACACCAACATTATCATTCGACCTTGTGACTTTTTACTTACGAGGCAGTCTATTATCCATTGCACAACAACATACATTTTGTTTTAAAACGTTGAGTTATATATATATAATAGGTTTTTTGTTTTTGCCTTAATCAAGCAGGATTTTCGAAATCCCGCCAAACATGTGCCTTATTTTTTAAAAAAAATTTAAAGCGCCACGTTAGCTAGAGACGACCAGCGTTTGCCACTTCAGGTCGTCTCTTGAGGAAGAGACCTGCTATTTCTAAAACATTATTTTTTAAAATAGTTTGGGAAGTGGCATATTTTCGTAATTACTTTCGAAAATAGCATTATTAAAAAAAAACCTTTTAAGTGTTTGCTACTATTCCTATTTTTCATGGTTGTGTAGAAATTCAACATGTTTCATGTTTTCAATTTTTTCAAAATACAAATAAAAATATTATTTTATTAAAAAAATAAATATAATGTAACATTCGCGAATCTTCTTTGAAAAATAAAATGAAAAAATAAATAGAGGAGAAACTAAGGTTGACAAGACCATGACCACGACTAAAATAGGCACTAGTGAGTGGGCCTAGCCGTTCAAAGCTGGGCCCACCAGGCCCATTTACAATTTTCTAAAGCGTGGGTTTACTTTACATGTTTAAATAAAGTCCAACAAATAGACCCCACCTTTACCCCATCCGTTTCCAATTGTGCATCATTACATCTCAGATGCATAAATATATCAAAATAGTCTTTAATCTTTTTATTTATTTAATTACTTTTTACAATATAGTCATTAATATTTTAAAATTTTTAATTTTATCTTTAGTATACTTTTTTATTTTAGTACTATCTTTAATATACTTTAAAGTTTTAATTAAGTTTTCCATAAAAAAATGGGTTAAAATTTGTTAATGGAAAGATAATAGAATTATTAAATTATTATTTTGTTAATATATTTGTGGTCATGCAACTTCAAGAAAAAAAGGGACTTTCTTGATAAGTACCGAGAGTTTGTTTTATATGTCTATCATTCCAGTGGCGTATTCATATGTTTAAATATATCAATAAAACAATAATTTAATGATACATTAACTTTTTGTTAACAAATCTTATTTAACGATTGGGTAGGAAAGACCTAATTCGGAATCTTTTATACATTTGGCTAAATTTGAGAAATTTAAAAATATCAAAAACCAAGTTGATATTACTTAAAGATTAAAAATCAATAGGTATATTTAACCTAAAAAACTACTAATTAAATTTGTAAAGAAACTAAATATAATTGAATAGCATGCCACTAAATGTAATGGTTATAATATTACGGTTATAATATTGCAAGAAAATAAAAAGAGTTGACTTGTAACTTGTAAGAACAATCACAAAAATCTCCGGATACTTTGAGATAAAATTGACATGGTAAATTCTACTCCAGTAAACTGAACTTTATGTGCTTTTTTTTTTTAATATAATATGAAAGGATGAGGATCGAACTCACAATCTCTTGATTGGAGATATATGTCAATTACCACTAAACTATGTTCGTTTTGGTTATGTATGCGCTTTATCATAAGAATACAAATAAAGAGTATGAAAGTTACTTAAGCATGACATAATTGGTCAAAATACATTGCTGTATCTCAAGGTGAGAAATTTGAATCTCTCCGCTCATTATTGAATTAACCAAAAAAAAAAGGAATATGAGAAGGTATAAGCTCAAAATTTTAGTTTCAAAAAGAGACGAGCTCTTCGAGACAAACGCATGTAAGCTAAAAGAAAGAGAGATGATCTCTCTTTAACCAAATAATACTAGAATGTACTAAAAATATTTAATTACAAATTCTCTAAGCTTTATAGATATCTCTATTCTCTAATAAATTTTTGAATTTTAAAATGAGTGTCTAATAGGTTTCTATTAGATTTTACTTATGTATCTATTGAAAATTAAAAGTGTTGATGGTAAATTTT
Organism: Momordica charantia; assembly: GCF_013281855.1. NCBI lineage: Eukaryota > Viridiplantae > Streptophyta > Magnoliopsida > Cucurbitales > Cucurbitaceae > Momordica > Momordica charantia. The sequence goes on from NW_028275166.1 coordinate 5,517,301, forward strand.
AGAACAAGGCGACGTGGCGATCTAGGTTAGCTGAACTACCTGGTCGAACCAAACTAAAATGAAGTGATTATCTCCTTCCCTGGAATCACTGAAGCGTCAAAACTTAACACTTGTGTGGTGCTTTGCCAAATATATTTTGAATCTTAATTTAGGATTCAGGTCGGAAGAGCAAAGTTGGAGAGTAAGAGATTGGGTGCAACAATTTGCATACCTTTGAGAAGACTTTGACTCCATCATATATAGGAGAGTGATCTGCGGGTACACTTAATTTGGCGAATTCAATCAAATAATCTTTTATATAATTATAAATAATGTGTTGGACACCAAAATTGAAATTAAAATTTTAATAATTAGATGAATATATGCCATCATTGTATTAGCAAAAGAATACATATTTATTTAAAATTGTAATTGAAAGTACTTATTCAATAATAAAACTAGACCATTAAAGGTAAATGGCTCATTGAATGTCATTTATTTTTTCCATCATTAAAGACTTAATCTTCACACGTTTATATCAATGTAAAATTGGAAGATAAATCATATCTAACAAAAGTTCATTTAAAAAAAAAGTGCATAGATCTAGTATAATGAGATAAAATATTCAAGGAAGAGACTCAAATGAGCTCATTACAAATACAAAACACGTAAATAAATTATCAGTCGGTAAATAATAACTAGATTAATTAATAATATTATTATAATTATTTTTTTAGTACAACATGTAGGGGTGGAGATCGAACACACAATTTACTGGTTGGAGATATATGACAATTACTGCTGAGCTATGCTCGTTTTCACATTTATGATTATTATTAATCAATATCTAAATCGATTATATAAATTAATGATGCATAAAGTAAAAACATATTGACTATTATCATTAAATTCAATCAATGATGAACAAAATTCATCTCATATTTATAATTATCTTTTAAAAAATATTATATTCATAATTAAAATTTATTAAAAAAAACCTAGTTAGAAACCTTTCTTTTTTTTGAAATGGACTAATATCATTCCAACTCTCCCTTAATTACCCAAAATTGACAATGGATCGTATTGCTTTGCCATTTACAATTGTCAAGGAAACAAACCAATAAATACCACTCTTCAGTTCACATGCAAAAAAATAAAAATTAAAAAAATCTAAAATCTCAAGCTAATTAATAGAAAAGATATTAATTATCATGGTAAAATAAATAGTATTTTTATCTAAGAATAATAATAATAATAAAATAGTTTCTAGAATGTAATGAAAATACACATTTAAAAATTTGAGACACTTTAATTACCACATAAAAAAAAAGTATATTTATCACATAAAAATAAATGATATGATTATATTGATATACATCGTTACACCATAAAAATTAGTGCAAAAGAAAGAAAGAAATCCCAAAAGTCATACAGCGATTATGGTCCAATTTTTATCCATTTATTTATTTTACTATTATTATCACGGCTTTCAAATTACCACCTCCATATTTAAATTACAATAATAAAAGAAACCACCAAAATGTGACAAAAATTATATTGTCGTGGAGAAGCATGAATCTCAAGAGAGAGAGAGATTATTGTTACAGTTGGGAAAAGAAAAGAAAAGAAAGGAATACGGCGAGAGAGATAATACCAAATATTATAGAACTCCGAGAAGAAGATCAAATTACAAAGAGCCACTACACGTCTGGATTCTGACCATAATTCAGAGCTTCACATCCTAAATTACACACCAAACTGAAATGAAATCAAAATCTTACAATAATTATAATATTATATTTATAATATATGTATGTATGTAATTTAATTTTACATTAATTACTAGTATTTAATTTAACTTCTCTTCTCTCTTTCGTGAGTGCAATCAAAGGTGTGTCAAGCACCGATTCCGTTACTGTGATTCAACTTGAACGAGGCCGCGTAAGCTTTGGCAGCGCCGTCGAGGACCGGCGGTTCATTCAGAAAAGCCGAGTTGCTCCTCGTCCACCTGCACAAAAAACAGAAATTAAACCGCACATGACCTCTGGTTTAATTATTATTATTAATTTCGTTCCTGAATTTCAAACACTAAAATCGACGATCGAGTGGTACACGACTTAAATTTACCAGTCATTTGGCTTCAATTTCTCTAGGTTTTTCCTCTCGAAATCGCTCCGATTCACAAATACTTCTTCCGCCGTGCCGTTCGCAGGCGGAAACGAACTCGATCTTTTGTAATCTATTCCGACCACATCGCGATCAACATGAGGATCCACCGGCATAGAAATCGCTCTGAGATGCTCTTCCTCCAACTTCCTCTTCGATCTCCAGTAAGCTTCGATTTCCTCTTTGGTAAGCGATCGATTCCTCTTGAACTTGACTGAAAATTCGCGGTAATTACACACACGATCAACATCCATCGCGATAAGCAAACAACAATGCGATGAATAGTTCATGAATCGGTTAAAATACGAACAGAAATTCATTTCAAATACCTGATTTAGGATCTTGGACGGGAGAGTTCCATCCGGCCATTAGAGAACCCATCTCTGCTACTGAAGTTTCAGCGCTTCTCAGAAAAGGAGCGAAGGAAGGCTTTTACGTGAAGTTCCTTTCGAACATTAGGCCCTCCTTATATAGCCTTACAAAATGCGTGCTGCGTGTGGGGCCCTTTATCTTTTATTTTATTTATTTTACATTGTTCTTATCTTTTAATATTTATTTATTATATTTTATGGAAATGAGAGTCGGTCTTCTGTCAATTTAATCCAAGAAAGGAAGAGAATAGGTTAAATTTTTGCCACAATTATAAATCATATTCCTTTATGGTCCCTGTTCATTAAATAAAGAGGGATTTACAAATAGAAATTTTTTTAAAAAGTTGTAACCATTTGAATTTCTTTTTTCTCTTTCTTTTTGTTCCTTTTTTTTAATATAAAGTGAAAATTTTAACACTAACTAACACATTACAACTTTTCAAATGATAATAGCATAATTTAAACCTACTTTAAAATTTGAGTAAAATAATTATTAAAACTTCTCCTAAAGTCTATGAATATTTTGTATGATTCAACCTTTTATATATATGAAAAGATTTGTAATTTTAAATTTCCAATTTGTCATTAAAAAAAACCCTCTAGCAGTAATTTCATAATAACTATTTCCATTAAATTTGCTAAGACACAGTTCTATTTCCCTTTTTTTCTATTTAAACCAAATAACATTAAATTAATTGTTTCAAAAGAAAATAAATTAAATTGAGATTATCGTTAAGGGTAAATGTGTAATATAAATTGATTTAAAAGATAAAATTGTACGGCGATGAATTCCTCACTACTCGATAGTACGTGTGGAGAAAATCGGTTGTGTGGTGATTGCCACGTGTACAGAACGTAGGTCCCGTCGAGATTGATGATGCGGCGGGCGTGATTAGGTGGTGTGAGATTCTCTTTTGTTGCGCATCAAAGTTTCGGCGGCAGCCGCTGCTCTTTATTACATTCCAATTTTTTCCAGCCTGTCACCTTCAAAGGGAGGGACAAACTTTTATTTTTTATTTTTTTAAGCATAAATATTTCAATATAGACTCGAACTCCCATCTTTTTTATTAGAAATATATATCTTAATTAATTGAATTATGGATAGATAATTAATGAGAGAGGAGAGTTGAAAGTATAGGATCTAAAAAATTAACAATTATTATAAATGATTGCGTAGGGAAATATTATTCTTGAATTTCTTCTGTTGGGACAGGTAGTCGATATGTCCATATGTCCATATTACTTGTTGCTCAAATTACTTGTTAATTAAGATCATTAGATCTTTGTACGATGCTTGATGGCCAAGCTCACTTACTCTATAAAAGTCCATGCGCGTGGTGACAATCAATGAGAGAAAAACAAGAAAGTCATGCATTTTTTCTCCTATAATCACTTTTCGTATATTATTGTTCCAATAAATTTCACAACAATAATATAATAATTGAACCTACAATAAATAGTATATAATTAGAGATAGATCTTGAATTGTGTCAAACGATTATTAGTGGATAGTCGCATTGTGACTACTTGTGACGACTACCATTAAATAATTTTGTCCGAGAGAGCATCGAAAAGGAAAAATGTTGTAGAGAGAGAATAAAAGTTATCCAAAAACTATGACATAAAATTAAGAACTTATTATTTCAAAGTCAATTATGATTCTCCTTTCTGCCATTGTTAAAGAACTACACTGATGGAAAGTAGAAATTTCTACCCATCCACATTGATAGAATGGGGGAGGGCATCATAGAGGAAGAGTGGGGAGAGTTTTTTTTTTTCTTTTTTTTCCCCAAAAAAGTACCCACCTGCCCAATTAGTAGGGAACTTTATATTATCCTCAAGTTAATCAATCTTGTCACAAAGTTTGAAATTAGTTCCATTAAATTTCTTAGTTTGTAACAAATCTAAACATAATAATTTAGATAGAAAAAGTATATTGATCAATTTATAAATGTTTAAGATCGTAATTGATATAATTACTAGTTTAGGATTCTACAAAGTTTGGATATTTAAAAATATATATATCTATAAATTTTGCAGGTATACACTGATTTAAAAAAAACTATATATATATATATATCCATCCATCCATCGTGTGTGTCTATATATATTTAATTAGTAGGGAAATATTATCCTAAAATTAATAAATCTTTGTCTTTTGTTTGAAATTTGGCTACATCAGAACTGTTAAAGTTAAATAAATGGTGTATATTGATCCACTTATAAAAGTGGTTTTAATTGATTTAATTATTAGATTAGAATTTCATTTTAGTTTTTTTTTTAATTTAGAATTTTAATTGATTAGTCTAAAAAGTTCAAAGGGTATAAATAGATTCTATTCAGGTATATATCAAACACACTACAAAACCATTCTGGTTATTATATATGATCATCCCTCTTGATTATCAATTTGAACAATTAAGTCTATAAAGGTTTTTTTTAGTACAATATATCAAGGAGGAGATTCGAACTCACAATCTCTTGTTGGAAGTATATGTCAATTATCGTTGAACTATACTCGGTTTAACATCCCATAAAGATTATAAAATCATCATAATTAAATTCTATCATTACAAGTAGTTAGCTTTATAAATTTGAAGATATAAATGTAACACTCTCATGGTATGGTTAAGGTTTAGAATGTAGAATTTAAATGGTAATTAGAACTGACATCTTAGCTTGCAATTTAGGCATGATTTTTGCACACTTGTAACTTGAAATTAACAAAATTATAAGAAGATTTATTTGCAATGATTTTATAAGTTTATCGAGGGAAAATAATAGTGAAATTAAAAATTCAAATATGCAATTATAATAACGGCTCATTTTTTATTTTTTATTAGATATCCTATATATGATTAAATTTATATCCTAATCTATTTGGTTCATTGGTAATTTAATTATATTTAAAATGGTAACATATCAACTTATGTTTTTTTGATTTATTGATGATTTAATCATATTACGTCACAACATACTCCTCGCACGATTAAAAATGACATTCAATAATGTATTTGTTCACGATTATTTTGAAAAGGGTTTTTCATGCAAAGGATTCTTCAGGAAGAAAAAAAGTTAATTTTTTTAATCTATTTGAAGTCTAAAACAATATATGTATTTTTTTTTTTTGCTCAAATTTGAAACTGTAAAAGGGAAAAAAAGAACTTGTTGACGTACAAGAAAAGACGTGTGAAAGAGTGAATAGTTCACCAAATTGAAATCCAAAAAGTATGCTTGGTTTATTATCAACATCTCGTGGACCTAAATAGGACAATGTTGACAAATTTGCTTGCCTAGAAATCACTTGTCTTCTCTCCATGTCCCTAAATTTGAAAGTAAACTAAATAAATATACAAACTCGTATACATGCATACTTATCGGATCTATTTATGCAATCCTGTTCTTTTACAAGACATAGGTAGAACGGAAAATTTTCAACCCTAGATACGAATATTAGATAAAACGTTATGATTTAAATTATTATCATCATAAATTTTCAACAAATTAAATCTTTATAATAATAATCACACATCATATCACTAAAAATGTCCTATCATACATATGTTAAATTGATTCCAAACGCTTGATCGTAATTCAAACTCTACTATTCCCACCCATGAAAAATCTCAAGCAGCACATGAGGGCTGAAAAAGACAACAATTACAAAATACCATATTCAAATATCTCCACCCACTAGCTAACCCATATTGCATGCATGGCACTATGAGCAAAATTGGGTGTAGACCAATATAAAAAAATTTCTTGGATATCATTATATACCCTTTCAAGAATTCTAAATTCCAATCATCTGGTTGCATTATACCCAGACAACAACCACACCTAAAATAACTAGATCAAAATGTCCAACCAAAACAGCCCAATTACAAAGAACCCAATATTTGAGGGTTGTTCAAATCTTCTTATTTTCAATGGTTAGTTCTGCAGAGAACTAGAGCAATAAAAGATAGACAAGGAGAACTGTTTCAACCAAAGTCTAATATTGACTAAATAATGAGAAGACTTACAGGTATATAAGTGAGGGACAATATATTCATTGGTCATGAGTACAATATCTTTACATCAATATTAATAAGGTTTCATCTCAAAATCAATTGGCAATGAGAGCAGTAGCTTATGTCTATTATAAATCATTGTTTGTTAGGTCCCTTTTCTTTTCAATGTGGGATGCTTAACACTTTGGAGTGAAATCAAAAGTAAAATTCGAAAAATATCATAGAGTTATATAGAGTACTTAGGATATTGTTGACTTTGACAAGAACTAGAGCCAATAAGGTAGGAAAGAATGATGTAATATTTATTGATTTATTAAGTTTACGTTGGAGTATTGAGATTGAATTGTGAATATATGTATGTAAAAAAAGGGGGGGAATTTAATTTGTTTTAAATTATTTTTGGTTAAGGTTTGGAAGAGAAGGCTCTCTTGAAAGTGGTTGGGAGCGGCCGGAGCCAATCGGCGGCGCCGATGAAGCTCTTGTTGAAGAATGGTGCAGCTTCTTGGCTGGTCATGTTGGTTAATGACCATGGTACCCTTCTGGACGGATTGGCTCCTTTCCCATAACATCTGTATTGCCCATAGTACACCGTGCTGCCCAATTTCACAAGTTTAATTAGTTGATGAATTAACTTTTAATTTTAATTATTTACAAAACTAAAAAAGGAACCTGTGTTTGGATGGGTCTTGCCAGTCATCCCAGCCCTGGGGCAGAATAAGATCAGACATATACGTGTATCCAAACACGACCCTAGAGTAGGCCCCCCACGGCCTTCCCAAAACGGCGGAGTTTATGCCCGTAATCTTGCACCCCATGAAACTGAACCCCGTAGTCTCCGACGGGGACTCCCTCCGTTGGGCCGTGATGGTCCCCACCGCGTCCGACACCGAATGCAGATGGCAATTCTGTAGAAGCCCAAAACAAAAAGAAAGCCCAATAACGTTAAAACTCCATCCCAGCCCAATAGGCCCAACAAGGAGATGAAACGAAATGAACCTCGAAGAGGGAAGCTGCGTTTCCGCAAATGAAATCGGTGGCTCCTTCGATGTAACAGCTCTTGTAGTAATGGCGGCCGATGTCGTCCAGAAGGGTGTCCTGATGCCCCAAAAACCTGCACGCATTGAACGACACCCTGTCTCCGGATACCCGTAGCGCCACCGCTTGCGCACCCGGCCCGAACCCGTTCTTCAATAACCCGACAAACAAAGTCAATCAAATTATTCTTTATATCAATAAATAAATAAATAACATTATCTTTAAATAGAGACTTTTTTAGTGAATTTTCTTAATTTATAAAAAAAAATGAAAATGAATGCATTTTTTTAAAATTTTGTTTATGTAATAACAATACATATGTTATTTCTAAAAAAAAAAACAATACATATGTTATATTCTTATTAATGAGTAAAGTCTAATTTTGACCTAGCAAATTGAAGTGAATAAAAATTTAGGACTATTGGAATTATTTTTCTTTTTTACCTTTAGCTTATCATTTTTTGGTATTAGGCTTATGAAGAAATACTTTTTTTTTCCATTTGTAGTATATTTTAAAAACTAAAAATAATAACTTTCGTTACATGTTCTCAATTTTTGGAATTTTGTTAAGGCGTGAAAGGAGTTTTCAAAAAGTGAAAAATGCCCGGGACAAAGAGGCTGTTAGGAACAAACTTTGTTTTTTAAAATTTAAAATTAAAAATTAAATCATTATAAAATAAGACAAAAACCAAACGATGATAAATAATGTTTTTCGCCTTTGTTTTCTATTTTGAAAATTCTTGCTTTTTACTAAACAAATATGAGAGAAAAAATTAAATCTCCAACCTCTGACAAATATGTTTTAATCAGCTGACGAGGGCTGAAAAATCTTACTCATACGATGACATTTTCTTTTGCCTTGTAATACTTAAAAAGAAGGAACGTTTTAAAAATATTCGTTAAATTAAAGAAAATATATTTATATATTATTTTAATAATTTTTTTTTTGTTATTTTTTGTTTTTATACCTAGAAAGCATCTATTTTAATTTCTATACTTTTAATGAAATGATCAATTTAGTTAAAATTATAAGATCAAAATGAATTTTTTAGATTTAGATTACTAAAATAGAATCTAAACTAAGAAGGTTATAAAAATATAAGATAGAAAATGAACCACTGTAAAAATAGAACAAATTTTTTTTAGAGAGAGAGAGAAAGGGTTGATAAAGAAGATAAATACCGAAAATAAAGTTTAGTAAATGAAGCCATAGAAATCAAAATGTAAGAATTCAAAGAGCCAAAATATTTGAACTAAAAATGTTAGAATTTAAAGAGTCAAAAACAAAACAGAGAAGAAATCCATATTTAAACCTAAAATATACACACACATATATATAACTTAAAAAAAAAAATTCCCGTCTAAAGTAAGAACCTGAATTGTGAGGTATCGTCCGACGAAATCGGAAGCCAAAACGGCGAGAGTTGCAGAATTATAAGTGATTCTGCTATCGTTCCAAGTCACGATCGTATCAACTGCTCTTCTTCCGCTGATCGTGATAAACGGTTTGTTCGCCGGAACGATCACCTTCTCTCTGTAAATCCCCGGCTTCACGGCGATAAACACCTGTTCTACGTTATTAACCGGCACCGCGTCGATTGCGTCTTGAATCTTCGTAAAATTTCCTCTACCGGATTGATCGACGGTGATCAGAATCGCCGCGGTCGCCGCCGCCTTCGTAATCTCCGCCACGAAGACCGCCACGAAAACGCTGATCAGCGCGATCGTCGTAATCCGCGGGAAATCGCTCCGACGAGACATTTCCGAAGGCTCGGTCGAAGAGGAATCGGACGGAGAGGATGCTGATTTGAACGGATTCCGATGCTGCGGTTGAGACGAATTCAGATTAACTGCAGATTTTGATTTCTACGGAAGCTGAAGATTATTGACTGTGACGATGATGAGTTGGAGCGGTTTTATAAGAGATTTTTTGGATGGTAAACGCGTGGAAAATTGACGGAGGTGGAAGGGAGTTGCCGTTGATGGAAGCAGCGGCGCCGGCGGAGTGCGATTTTGAACTTCGCGGCGACGCAATTGGAAGTGGAAGTAAGTGGTTTGAAAAACAGAGAGGGAAGAGTGAGTTCGGGGTATTCAGGAGGAAATTCGTATAATATTTAAGGGTAAAATGGTCAACTGCGTGATTATAGAGAGGTTGAAATTTCACGTGTGACGTACACGATTCCGAGATGATATGAGCCAAGGCAGTGCCATTCCATACCTGGTTTGTTATTCTTTTAACATTATTCGTTTAATTTAATTAAAATTGTAATATTTAAAAATATTTAAACATAGCACAATTTTTTAAAAATGAGAAATGAAAAACAAGGAGCAAATCAATGAAGCACGTAAGAAAATATGGATTGTTTATCTTTTTTAATTATTTTGTTAAGGGGATACACAATAAATCTATTTAATTCCTAAATAGATAATGAGTCTTACACTTGACTCTTGAGACCTATGAGTCAATCCATGATAGTTAGAGTTCATAGATTATTTATTAAAAAAGAATACTTATGTGCATTTATCTTCTACCGATCACCATTAAATTTGTGACAAATATTAGAGAGTGATAAAAATATAGATACTAACACATATAACATAAATACTTTTCTTATTTATATACAAATGGCTAATGGCGGCCACATGAACGGGCAACATGGAGTTAGCTTATATAAAAATTAAGATACTCCTAAACTTTGTTATTTCTAAAAAAAAAAAGCATTTTCAAATTTCCAATGTTATCCTTTAATTAAACATAAAAAAAAAAAAAGTTAACGTGACAACATCTGAAACAATGTAGCAATTGATATGGAAGACTTGTTTGAATTGAGTTTAAAGAGAGAAGCTATCATTTTTTAAAGAAAATTAGGGTAGATTTTAGTAGACAATGAAGAAGCAAGCTCTCTTGAAATTAGAGATAAAATACTTTTTAGAGCAAAAATGGATGGTTAATTATCACGTGGTTTTAGATTCTATCGCATTAACTTTTTATTAAAAATATTAAAAGATGTTTGTTTAGAATATATATTTGAAATATTTATAGATTATTAATAATAGTATTGAAACTTTTGGAAATGAATGGGATATTTTCCAAAGGAAGGAAAATGTTGAAAAGTATTTTTTATAATTTAGTCATAATTTTATTTCCAAATCTTAAATTTCTCCTCATATGGCTAAAAGGACACATGCGTCCTTTCACTTACATGTTTTTCATCTAACATAAGTGGGTAGTATAAATCTACAACATTGCAGAAGTTAAGTATACTTCCCTAAATATTTAGCATGACAAATATTTATAAATTTATTTTCTTACACGTAATTTATTTTATGGCAGTGGCTATATTGAACAGAACTCAACCAATTAATCCTATCTCTTTTTTTATTTATTAAAAAAAAAATCTTCTACATTGCACATTTAGTACGGTAATATAGTTAAATAATTTTGAAGCCTTAGACTTTATAACTTGTAGGTTTATGAAAAGTTTTACTAATGCGTAAAATCATTTATGGATGAATTTGGTTAAAGAAAAACATTTAAAAGTGTATTTTAAATTTTGTGTTTTATTTAATGGATAGAATTAATCCATTAATATGTCTTATAAGAATAGGTGAAAATGAGTTATGCAAGTAGAGATGGTATCTCTTTAACAAGAAAAAAAAAATTGCTATATTTTTCTAATCTCCCATTAAGAAAATGTAAGCATGTTTTTTTAAAATATGGTAATTATCTTTTAACAAAAGAAAAACTCCTTTCCACTTTTAAAAATATATCTTTGAGTGAGATTGGATTCGTTTCTATTTTTAAAATAAGTATTTAAATTAAATTCAACGATTTATTATTTTGTAATAAAATGAACTAGAGCGAGTCATATTTTTTCGAAGTTTAATTTCAAAGTTTGAAATTTTAATTCTAATTAAGTACAACGAGTACATATTCAAACTTTTGATCTTTTGGTTAGAGATACATGTCTTAACTGATCGAGTTAGTCTCATATTTTTTTAGTTTTACTTCCCAACTCAAAAATGACAATTTAATTAAGATATAACAAGAAGGAATTAGTAAAAAATCTAATAAGATTTGAAAACAAAAATTATAGAACCCTTTGGTAATTTTTTGTTTCTTATCTCTCTGTTTTCATTTTTCATTTATTGTTTTTTTTCTCCTTTAATACTTTCTAATAAATAGAACCGGAATTACGTTTGATAGTTTTTTTTTTTTTGATAAACATGATCTATTATTATTTGTGGTTCTCTCAAATTTTAAATTAAAAAAATTAATTTATATATGAAAATTAATTCTTTTTATTAAATATTAAAATCTTTTATACTATATTTATTTTTAAAATATTTTATACTATATTTATTTTTAAAATATTTTATTAAGCATTTATAAGTCGAAAATGATAAAATGATGTCTTATTTATATTTTAGAAAAATTAGAAAATAATCAACATAGGATCTCTTTTTTGACCAAAATGTTGTAAATTCGAATCTCCATCCTCTATATTGTACTAAAAAACAAAATCTTCCAAATTTTCTACACCCACTTTCAAGTACAAAATTAAAACTCAATGGTAGCGTAATTTTGTTGAATTGAACCATAAAATATTTATTAAAAAATATTCTTTGTGGTTAAACTAACTAGAGGACCAGAGGTAACGTAAATTTCTTGAATTGAAACATAAAATATTTATAAAATTAAAAAAAAAAAAAAGTCTCTGTGGTTAAACTAACTAGAGCTAGAGGTGAATGGATTGGATTAAACAAAGAGAGAGAACTGAAAACTAATCGAAATTGATTTGACATTTTATATTTGAGTCAAACAGCAGCAACACCCTGACTTTATGTTTTAATTTAATGATTTTATGTTTCTAATTCTCTTCTTCTTCCTTCTTTTTAAATTATTTTTTGTTTTTGTTTTTCAATGTTGATTTGGTAATCCTTTAATTTCGAGTTTTCTGCCGGCGCCGTTTGCTTGCAATGCTAATTTGGGCCCTTACACTTTGGACTCATTTATGTTGGGCCTGATCCAACCCAATTTATGGCCCAGTAATCTTAAGAACTTGTTTCACGTTTTACGTTTTTTCTTTTTTAAATTAAGTAAAAATGGACTAACGTTTCGTAACAATTTTCTTGTTCTTTCTTCTTTATTGGAAAAAAAAATAAAAATAAATTTAATAACATTTTTTATTTTTCATTCTCTGAATTTTTTAATTAAAAAAATATATTATATTTTCATATTAAATATTCAAAATTTATTTATTCTACATTTTATAAGTAAAACAATAACATTATAAAATATGCCTTAGTTACTATATCCTATCTAAAATGAAAAACGAAAACAATAACGTTATCAAATAAGTCTTAGTTACTATATCCTATCTAAGGTCCAAGGTTCAATCCTCTCACATTTATAACGGTTTCGTTTTTCACTTCTTTTTAAAAATTATGATTGTTTCCCTTCTTCGTAATTTTTTTAATATATTTTTACCTAAACTAAAAAAAAAAGCATTTAATAAGAATAACAAATCCTATTTGCTAAACTTTTTCTTTTTTAATTTTAACATCTATCAGACAGAAATTTGAAAATCAAAAACTTGATTAGACATTTTTTTTTCCTTTCAATTCTGTGTGTAGCCTCCATTTTCCTCAACCAAATTGCTTTGATAATTTGAAATTCATAGACGAACAGTCGCCAGTTGATCAAACATTTTGGAAAGTTTGAAGGTGCTTTTTCATGGAAAATCTGGATTATCACAACCAATCAAAGCTCACATAATTTTTATATATCGCACGCAGGTTTCAAATTCTTCACACACACTCGCACACCGTAAGAAAAAAATTCTTCACACACACATTCTAAAATTTCTTCTCTGTGTTGAATTGAATCATAATTCAATTCTTAGTTCTCGCCATTGTTCTGCAACTTCCGTCACATAATTTCGCCGTCTTTTCCTTTGCAATTACTGTAGCGGCAGCCATGGCGTCGGGGCTTTTCTGGATTTTCGGGCTCAGAATCACTCGATTCCATGAACAGTCCCCTCAGGCATCTTCGTCTTACCGTCGGTTTGTAGGTGAGCCTCTCGGCAGGTTTCGCTATATACTTAGCCTTCTGAGTACTGAGAGACTCTGAAATCTCTTCGGATTTTGTTGGTTCTCGAAAGAATTTCAACCTAGCTCCAGGATTTCTCTCGGTAAATGAGCTATTAGACAGGATTGAGTTATTGATACCTTGTGTATTGTTGTTTATGTATAATCTCAGGGGTGGATCCTCTACTGTTCTTGAATCTTCGGTCGTTTTGTGATTGAAATTTCCTTCGATTTCTGTGGAACTTTTAGGGCTCTGATCTGGATTGCTCTGGTACTCACGGCGGATGTGGATTGAGCTTTCTCTGTTGCCTTTACCGGAGAGTAAGTTCATTGACGTCCCTTTGTTATCGCCGATGAGTGTTATGAAACTCTTTGGATTTTCTTCACCTGAATAGTTTATCTTCAGCTTCGGAAAAGCTTTTGAAATGTCTCCCTCACCCATGAGTTCTTTCTTCTGCGAATCTCTATCCTCTGGTTCTTCATACGGCGACGAGCTTTCAGAAGATGAGATTAATGTGCTTGTAGCAGATGCATTGGTTGCCTTTTCCTTAGTTTCCTCATCTTCTTTTGATTCTGCCTGTGATTCTAGAGAGGGATCTTGGCCATTTTCAATGCTTTGATCGGATCGTGTCGGGTTTTCGGAAGAGTTCTGGTTTGACTGGGGATTGGAAGTGTTCTTAGATGTGAGCTCTTCCTTGATTTGAGGCTGATTTTTTGATGCTTTGGATTTTGGAGACTGCTTTGATTTGGTCTGTGACTGACTTTCCCTGCCTTTTGGTCTTGCTTGTGACGATTTATTTGCGGAATGAGATGTAACTCCATTTGTTGTTTGATCTTCAGTGGCTGCAGAAAATGCAGTATGCTGTAGTGATGTTGATTGGGCAGTAGTCTTTTTCGATGGTTGTTGCTTGGAATTTGCTTGAGATGGCGACCGTGCCGTGGAAGAAGCTTGAGGTCGAAACGCTGACCGTGAAGATGACGAAGGTTGAGAATCAGCTTTTAGTTTTGATTGTTTTGATGTTGGTTTTGGATTTAGATGGTTTCGACTGGATGTTTGAGATGGAGAGGGTGGCACTGAAGAAATTCTGGGTCGAGGAGCTGCAACTGCGGGTGATGAAGGCTTTGAAGCATCCTTAGATGGAGAGGCTTTGCCTGATGCTGGTGACGATGGAGACTTGTTGGAAGCAACTGTAGGGCTCGCTTTCAACAGTGATGGAGACTTCGAAGCGATTCGGGGTTGGTTTTTGGCTCGGGAATATGATGGTGAATGAGAATGAACTTGAGATTCCTTCTTAGACTGAGAAGGTGGCATAGTTTCACAGCTGCTACTAGAGGAGTATTCTGATTTTATCTTAGGAGACTGGACTGGTTGATGCCGAATAGTTGACACAGTATCAGCTGCTGAAGCAGAAGTTTGGGCTTCTTCCTTGTTCTCGGGTGTGCTTCATCTTGTATATATGCCCGCTTTGTAATTGAATCAGCCTTTTATTGGGTGTCTGAGACCAGAGTCGAACTTAATCGTTGAGTCTAAAGGTCGTGTATCTATCCCATTGGATAGAACAAATGGTCGTAGTTAAGCATACAAAGAAAAGAGATTGCTAAGAAAATCAAAAGCGAAATTGTGTGTACGACATATAAGTAAGAAAAAGATAATGCCGGGTTTGTCATGGAAGTTATCCTGTCCTAAAGAATATATAACTTGGTATTTGATACTTTGGAAACATGCTCAACTTTTGGACTAGCTTTTGCCTAAGAGTTCCATCTTCAGCTTTCTTTGCCTTTCTGTTGGACAAAGAATATGGGATGTTCTTGCCTTCTGAAGTAAGATATTTCCTTCTTTATTGAACAACAGCATCGTCCATCCTAGAGTTTCCTTTACTTTTGATTTTCAACTGCATAGAGATGGCATCGAGACAAGGCAAACCTGAACACATTCCCAATTAAACCAAAGACTTCCCATTCTGTTCATGACGGGTATTGCCCGAAAACCTTGCCATTGCCACCCCTAGAGCTCTTTCTTTCTTTGCCTCCCCTCCCAAGAAAAGAAGGAATATCTTTAAAGTGAAATGTAGAAGGAATTTGTTAGGAAGCCTTTGTGCTCAAAAGAAAAGAGAATTTTATTGACATTGGGAAGCTCTGATGGAAGTTTTGAGAATGCAACAGAAAAAATAACTCTTATATCACTTTAGATGGCACAAGAATATATTCCATATTAGATGATATCGATTTGAGAAATGACAATTTTAAGGAGTGGAAATCTTACCAAAAATCTTAACAAATTCAATCTTAACATGAATTGGATCGCTTTTTTTAGTACAACATGTAGAGTGGGGATTGAGATAGGTGTCTTATACTCGTTGGCGGTTGGATCACTTTTAGATGAATAAATGGAAATTAAATAATTTAACACTAATTGTTTTTTTAATAGTTTATTTGCTAATAATTTAACTGTTTTGAAAATAAAACTTTCTTCTTGTTGTTTCAAATTTGCCCCAAGATTCCGAAATATTTTTTTAACTAATGAACCATAAATGCAACCATGCACATTAGGTTTAGTATGAAAAAGTCATATGAGAAATCAATTTGAATCGGCTCAATTGGTTGATATTAGCACTACCCACACTAAGTTATTAAATTCAATCCCCAAACTTCGAACATTTTTTTGTCTATTAGTCCCTTAATATTGTTAAGTTTCTATCTTGAAATTTAAATAATGTTTATATTTAATCCTTTATTAGGGAATGCTAAATATCTATTCAACCGTGCCACGACATCTAAATTCAACTTAAATTTATTTTAATCTATTCTAGCATGAAAATTGAATATCTTATGGTCTACTATTTAGACGAGTGATTCGAAATGACTGTGGAACCTGCAAAAAGGAAAAATCATGCTATAACATTCAAGTCAATAGTAGTCAAACTACGTTCGAGGTCATGGAGATCTTTTATCTCATCCGTTTTCTTCTGACATTTCCTCTCTCGCCACGTGGAGGGATGAGACAGGCAGAACTTAAAAATATAATAAAAATTTAAAACTTTTTCGATTAAATATATTTGATACTAAAAATCAAGAATAAATAAATAAATGAACCTGCTATATTGATTAGTTGGGAAACATAAAGGAAAGGGCTGCATCGTCCCTAAATGGAATCTGGTAACCATGTGAATGCAATGAGATTGGAATAACCAAACGAACTCAACATCAACCATCAAGAACAACTGACAAGGATTTCCCTTCCTTAATTTGATCATTGAAGGAAAGCATGTTCAGTAATCATAATTATAATAACTTAATCAGTTTCGTGACGAGATGAATCACGAATGATGATTTCAATTCAAGACATTCTTGTTAAGCAAAGAAGAAAAGTTAAAGTTGGTTTGGTAATGAGATGAATGATGATTGCAAGTTATTCTTGTTTATTCAACTTCAAATCAGAATGGATTATAGAAGGACGGCGTACCTTGATGTTCATCATCAACGGATCGGAGCTTCCCATCACAGTCCAAGTACAATCCAAGGTCCGTTTCTGCGAATTGAAATTCTTCATACGCTTGTTATTGCAACAGAAGCGATCGAACGAAACGAGATGAAGAATGAATTAATTAACCTTTCGATGAACAGATACAAAATGCAGGGGATGGTGAGAGCAGCACGATGGTGGCGGGAGGCGGTGAAGACGGCGATCTGGCAGAGGACGTGCCGGAGAGAAACGAATGGAACGGAGAAGGTTATTGTGGAAGGAGGTTGGAAAGGTTTGGAGAATATTAGCGTCGCGGAGATCATAGTTTCGAGAAAGCGAGGGGGAGACGAAAGTATTGGCTCCTGGTTGTGGTGCCGAGAGGACGATGCCGCCATTGATGCTGTGCAAAATGTAGCGAGATCAGTTTCGTTGGTTAGGGTTTCAGATTTGGAAAGATGAGGATTTTGATTGTTTGTTTGTTTGTTTGTTGCAGATGGCTAGAAACAACAGTGGATCGTTGGTGGTTATGAAGCCTGAAGGCCAACACATTGCTGGAATCGTCACAGAACGAGGTAATTCAATTCAAACTTCATGATCGCGGATTAAACATCAACATCAATTACTCATTCAAATCTGATCAACTATAAACCCAAACCCAATGTAATTTTGAAATTATTTTAAATAATTTCAATTACACTCCTATCAAACATGAATACAAAGTTGTAAAATAGTAGTAGACTGACTTCCGAAAATAATAAAAAAACCGATAACAACTAGACAATGGACCAAAGCGAACATAACTCAACGATAATTGTAGTAGGGTCAAACGATTGACCCGTGAATAGTCGAGTTGCACACAAGCAGACCCGGACACACGAATATAAAAAAAAAATCATTTATTTTTAGCATAAAATTCATCGAGAACATATTTGAATCAATTTTAAAGGGCAATATTAGAGGTGAACTTTTAAACCATCCAGATATAAAAATTTGGTTGGAGCATTTTGAATAATTTAGCCCCAAAAAATTACATTACAGAACTCATTGTCACACCAAAGAATAACTTGCCATGTCAGGATAAACATCCTAATTACAAAAATTTTAAATATAGGAAACTAATTACTGAAACGGTTAAAAGCAAATGGACTAAAAATGAAATTCAACCAAAAATTTAATGAGCAAATATATATGGAGAAAGGGAGTTGTTTCTCATTTGTGCTCCAATCCATACATATTGTCTTGGTAATGGCTGTTTTCTGATGGATCCTAAGCAGACTACCTGAAGAAAATAATAGCAGATGGGAGATCTCCCATGTACACAAAAGTTGGGGAAATAATGACTCGTGAGGTAATTTTTCTGTCTTCTTTCAGCTACAAAACCAGATTACAAATCGACAGTTTCTCACTCATACATTTTTATTTTTCATGAACAGGACAAACTAGTAACTGTAACGTCTGACACAAACATCCTTAAAGCAATGCAGCTTATGACGGGTAAATACTAAATACACTGTCATTTATATTCTTAAATTACCATAAAAATGGGAGTCAGCTCCTTCTCCAGCTGCATCACACAGCCATCTAAGAGGAGAATAAACCAGTTGAAGCTCTTGGCATTTGCAGAGAATCGCATAAGACATGTTCCTGTGATAGATGGCAAAATAGTTGGCGTGATTTCTATAGTAGATGTTGTCAGAGCTGTGGTAGAGCAGCAAAATGGGGAACTCAAGCGACTAAACGAGTATATAAAGGGAGAATACTATTAAAAATCAAACTAAAGAGGACACGTGATGATTCAGCATTACTGTAACAGAAAGCATGATGCTCTATTCAGAGGCAGATAACAAAACAATGGAGATACCATGTAAAGCAAATAAGAAATGAAATGAAATGAACTTCTTGTCATTAGAGCATATTGCAAAAATCCTGATATTTGCATATATATCTTATGAACAACATGAAAATAGGAAAATGATAGTTTGTTATGCTCAGGCATAGATGACATTGAACATAAAATAGATGAATGTAACAATAGAATACATGACATGTTAGGGGCAGAAACATATAGGAGAAGAAAAACGAAGGTAAATCCAAATAAAACATTAATCTACCTTCTAAATTAAAACACAAAAAAAATATAGTGTGGTTAAAGATGGATGGATAAATAGAGCCAGGGATGGGATGAACCTATATTCGAGTGGGGGAAGAAAACAACAGTCTCACAAAGAAATGCTGAGATGCCGAAGATTCCATCGAACAAAATCTTTCCAGCCACTAGCTTTGTCATCGATTCCTAGTTGATGATAAATATTCACATTTTTGGCAGCATCAATGGGTTGTCGATTCATTTAGGACTGGTGAAGAAATCATCTCAAGGCAGTCTTCTGCCACGAAGAGCTTGAGATGTCCTTAGAGCCATCTGAAGTGGTTCGGATGCAGTAAAACCCTGGGCCTCCATAAGACCCTGCACTCTTTTAGCATCCTGCACAAAGCCACCTGCTATAAGCCCGTTTATGATCCTCCCATAATCACCATGTCCCAACTGCTCCTTTCTAGCTTCCAATACCCCCAGAGCTTGCAGCGCCTTTTTCTCTATCCCAGCCCTTGAGTACATATCACAGAGGCTAATATGAACCTTAAAAGGTAGAGCCTCACCCTGCGCGCCAATCTTGCCTAATATCTGCTCAGCTTCATCAACCAGCTGCAACTTGCCCAACCAATCTATAAGAACCGCATAGGTCGAACCCCCAGGTTCAAACCCATCCTTTTCAAGCTGTAGTAAAAGATTCAAAGCCTTGTCCAACAGATTCTTCTTTTCATAGGCTGCAACCATACTTGCAGTGCACCTGTCATCAGGCCTGTGCCCGATTTTTATCATGTAGTCAAAATTGTTCCTTGCCTGATCAGGATCACCAGCTTGCCCATATGTCTCAACGAGCAATGTACAAGACTCCAAACTTGGTGGGAAGCCAGCAAATTGCATAGTAGCGGAAATTCTTCCAGCGCCACTAATATCACCACGTTGAGAAAATGATCTAAGTATTGCCATGTAAATATCCTTGCTGGGTTTAATGTCCCTTGCTTCCATCTCTCTCATCAGTGATTCGCCCAACTTTGGTTGTCCAGAATTTACAGACACCATTATCATGGAATTGTAAACCTTCTCATCTGGTTGGAAGCCGTGACTCCTCAAGGTCTCAAATGCTTCCTTTGCACGATCAAGATTGCCCACCTTGCTATACATATGAACCAAAACTGTGGCTGTCAAAATGTCTGGTGTGATGCCCTTCTCATTCATCTTCTTAAGGATCCTCTCAGCATCCTCAAGGCGGTTCTCTTTAGCATGGGCATCAACAAGCTTAGAGTAGTCACGGATATTGGTCTGAAAAGACTCTTCACTCAAAACAAGTTCTGCTACCTTCATTCATCATAAGCAACCAATTTTAGTTAGTGACTCACTAATCGCAAATTTATATGTAACAAAAGCTATTAAAAAGTTCAAGAGAATAAAAAGATCTAGATCAACAGCATTACATATATAATAATTTGTTTAAAAAAACATACAATGAAACATTTTGTCGTTCTAACAAGGAGTAGAAAGGTTTCACTGATAAACACCATAATGTATTGTGCCAGCAATCTAAAGAGCAGAAGACGACTTAAAATTTTTTTTCTTTTTATTTGTGAGTGTTTGGACTAGGCTACTAGCTTGCATGCATCACAACCAATCACACGGGACAATCACAGAGAACAACTTATTGCCCATAGAGAACTCAAAACCAAGGAAACCATACATATGGCATTAAAAACAAAAGCAACCATGAAATGAAAAGCAAACAGCTCTTCTAACTATGAATATGTTTGGAGATATTAATAATGTGGGAAACAAATTTCTTTCAGGACATACAAACTTATACAGTTTCACACCATGCAAAGTTCAGTAAGCAATAACAATTAAGAAAAATAACAAGAGGTAAGGCAAAAAATACATCGTAGTTGATAAATGAAAATTTTTTTCCCCTGTTTATATACTAATCTTCCAAGGAAAACAGTGACTTCTAGTAAAACAATTTGGCTATCCCACTGTGACAATGTATTCCAGAGCTTCAAATAAGCACGTATACTTCATCATTACACAAGTACCAGTTATCTGTTTCTGTAATTAAGGATACCGACCTGCAACATAGCTTGATAGGATTGTACATGATTTGCATTGACAACAATGTCTATTTAATGTGTTCCACCGAGCAACAAGGAAAATAGGGTAACTGATAGAAATGTGAAACTGACAAAGTAAAATTGTACAAGACACATGGTAAGAAGGGAAGAGAAGAGAGATGTTTTTACCTTTAAGTATAAGAATCTATTCTTCTCGTTCAATTTATCAAGTAAGGTGATCCAGTCAATCCTAGTGGGTTGAAGAAGCTCCGTCCATTCAGCCAATAATGGAGATGGGTCATCGTTCTCATTTAATGAAAGAATTCTCTCCGTGACCAGTTTGCATTTCCCAGAAATTGGCTTTGGTTCCTGTGGCCATAGTACTTCCTCTGCCTCGTGGATTTTATCTGCAACTTTAGTCCACTTGGGATCAGATAAATCAAGACCATAAATCTTGTACTTTATCTTCCCTCGCCTCTTGGGAAGAGAAACAACCTCGGATTTCTCCTCGGATCCAGCCTCTGCACCACTCGGAGAATCCTTGTTATTACCCTCTACATCATTTTCTTGGGCCTCTTTTTTGAGCTGTTCCAAACTCTCATAAAATTCGCTTTCCTCCATTTTCTCACGGGCCCATTTGAACCTAAATTCTCTCAGCATATCCCCTCGAATACCAACTTCCCCAGCAAACCTACACATTTCCTGAACTTCCTCAGACAGCAGAAAACCCTTCATTTTCTCCTTCTTTGTAGCCTTCTTCATATCCTCCAAGACCATGTTGCTAACTTCGCTTACAGTCTTCCACAAATCCTCACTTAGGTCCCAATCCTCACTATCTGCTGAAGCCCCCAACGTCTGCCCAATGTTCCCCTTTTCCATTTCAGAGACCACTCTCTCCACAATCATCAATAGCATTGCATCAACTGTTTGCTTATCATAGTCCGGAAAAGCTTCAGAGATCTTCCCACGCATTATCCAGACAAACCTGGATAAGAACTCGTTCATTGATCCGTCATCATCCTCAGCATCCGCAGACTCGAGTTTCGGCTCAATTGCTGTGTCGCTCAACTTAGTTACAGTGAAGTGAATGCACCTACTAAAAATTAAACTCGATTTGCAGAGCTCGAGATTTTGGGCATGGATTGAAGAAGAACGACCGTAGTGAGGATCAAGCAAATAAAATGAAGGTGTTGTGGTGAATGTGCGAGTAGCATTGATTCGGATAGCCGACTGGCGATGTAGTAAGCTGCCACTGATTCCTGAAAATTTCTTGAGCGTTTGACGAAGGAGCAGACGCTTTAGGCTCATCGTCGATCCCTTGGGAATAACCGATAGTATACTTTCTCTGTTTCAGTTCTCCGTCGGACTAAGTTTCTCTCCTCTTCTGCATCAAGTGAAACAGAGAATGACGGAAGGGAGAAGAAATGTTAGAAAATTTTTGCCTCTTCGCCGCTAAGACTGAGAGATCGATTAGCGGCCGCCGCCGCCGCTGCCGCTGCCGCTGCGGTTGGAAAATTCCGGTGGGTCGGTCCCCTTCACGTGAAGGAAGACGAGAAAGGAGAGTTAATTGGTTGGCTTGGCTGCAGTTTCAGGGTCCTCCATTTTTACTTCATCAGATCGGTTTTAGGGTTTTAGAAAATTATGGGCTTGGGCTTGGGCTTCTTTAACGGCCTTTTATCTTTTTAATTCAGAAATTAACAAAAAAAAAGGCTATTAAATAAATTTTTGGGTGGAGCTACTATTTTCAAAATATTTGTAAATATGTAATTTTATGAAATAGAGTAAAAATGGTAAAAACTACATTGAAATGAAACATGAATGGTTGCAATTTTACCAAATAATACTAAAAAAACTTTTTAATTAAATTACATCGGACGGATATTCATACATAACGACAATACACCTCTATCTTTTCTAAAAGAAAAAAATAAAAATAACCTACCTTATTACCCTACATTATTAAGATTATGTAACGTAGCTATTCTTAGCTCATACCATGTTTTGAATCTCCTATGTATGTGATCATTACTTGAGCACAATTTAAAAAAAAAATTATCTAAGGATTAATAAGATTCCCAACATAACTAGAGTTGATAAATCACTCTCACTTTCTCTTATTACCTGCCTTGGTAGAAACATGCAATTGTTGGATGAATAAAAAGAGTATGGTAGTGGAATAAGCTATATAAATTTCTAAATAATTAGAAGATGTATCATCTCCTACTTTAAGATATTGTGCAAATAGCTCACAAATGCAATCGTAAAATTTGTCTTGGAGAAGGATTTTGAAACTATTTAGGTAGAATAGTGTCCTTAAAAAGTTCATGACATTTATGGAGCTAGTCTTCTTTTATGAATTATTAGAACTCCGATCAACTCAAATATTTGTTTGAATCCAACTTAAGTTTGGTATTTTTGTTTTACTTGGTTGTATTATCTATTTAGGAAAATGCACAAAACTATATGGTACTGAAAAATGACATATTCTTAATTTACTTGTTTATTTTTTACCCTTGCACTAGGGAAAAAATATGAGCAGTTTTGATATCTTTTAAGTAAATTGCTCAAATTAAAAGTCAATGAGTGTGCATGACAACGCTAAAATTTAAGAAAATTAGAATTATCCAGACTTTAAGAGGCACGATCAAGTATAAATAAATTGGATTCCTCCATAAGCACATAACTAGAAACTAAAAGTTGATGTCACTTGGTTGGATGAGCTACAAAAGAGCATTTTAAGATGGGTGATATCTCATTCCTAATAATTCATTAGAATCAATCACGTGTGACTTATTAGTCTAAATAAGCTATAATTAATTAAGAGAGAATGAGTTCAACTCCCATGATGATACCAAATATTGTAGGAAATAACTTTTGTCGAAGTATTCATTTTTTTTACACTTCGAAATTTTAGAGTCATAACCACTCCTCAACCACCATCGGAAGCTCAACACCTATAAATGAAGTCGCTTGCCTCACTTTTTAGGTATGCGAAACTATATTCTCTCTCAAGTATAGATCATATAAGACTTGAACGTTGTAATGCTAACTCTGTTTTACAAATCCAATATCTGGAGTTCGATATTCGCGATTGAAACTTGATCAAACATATTCCATTACAAATACGAAAAGAATATATAAATTAACTGTGTTTTTTTAAACTTGATATTATTTTTCAAAAAATTATATTAGTCGAAGAGTCATCTAATGTGAACATATTTATATGCCATCATGCAAGGAGATATGTTATATTATTTTATTTTTAATTCATTTTTTGGAATTCAACGACATGAGGTACGTTTAAGTTGACATATTCTATATTTTATTGTTTAAAAAGTGCGAGGAAGGATTTTAACATGAAACTCATAAACAGAGGTTTTTACTCCTTGCTACTCATTCATTTTAGAAGGATTTAGCGTTCATTATTTATTAATCAAGTTTATTATTTATTAATCAATATATTTTACTCGTGGAACAAAATTTTAAAATAAATGTTAACTTGAGCAGAATTCAAATTATCCGGCAAATCATAGGTTTGAGTTTTTTTTCTTTTTTTTTGATTTGCAATTGCAGCACCTGAGGCAAATAAAACGCACCGTTTTGTTAGGTTTATTCCCAATTTGGCCTTCAGTTAGTGGCCGGATATTCTACCCTACTGCGGCAATCCCATTTCCTCGTAGCTCTGCTCTGCCTTCTTCGTTCCATTTCACGCAGACGCAAGAAGAAGCTCAAAAGCTCCCAGTGATTTTGGTTGGCTCCGTTGAGCGCGAGATCGGAGAGGAGGAACAAGAAGAAGAAGATGGGGACTCTGGGGAAAGCCATTTACACCGTTGGATTTTGGATCCGTGAGACGGGACAGGCAATCGATCGCCTTGGCTGTCGCCTCCAAGGGAGATATTTCTTCCAAGAACAGCGTAAGCACTCTACTCTCGGATCTTTCCCCTTAATTTTCACTTCCCCACCCGGATATGTTTCGGTAGTCTTCTTATTCTGACTGGATCAGCTTACGGAAATGCTAATTGATGTTGGGTGAATTTGATTGATTGAACACGAGTGTACGTCGCTGAAAATCAGCTTCTGGGTCGTGCAGTGTTTTTGTTTTTTAATCTCAACGGAATTGAACAGCGACGCGAGGGTTCCCGTAGACTCTTAATTTGTGTGGTGGATGGGGTTTTCGAGTGATGAGTTTACGGACGTGTAACACGAATTCTTTGGGAATTTCTATTAGAATTGTTGATTTTGTGGTATATGAGACAATGCTTCAATGATTTCCAACGAGGGGGTGTCGAATGTGGTCAAACGATAATTACTGGGTATTATGGAATTCTTGATAACAAATGCAGATGTACTTTAGGAAATATAGTTTTAGTGTAATGACTCACTTGGAGCTTTCCAAGTGTAATTATTAATGGCATTGTTTCTGTAACTCATTTGCTGTTAGATTTGCTTAACTTTCTGTTATGTATTGGTTGTTCTGGTTCCCCGATTAGATTATGAGTTCCTCTTCTTTGTTCTATAATCTTAATACTTGATGGCCTAATATGTCTGAGACCTCTCTGCAGTGTCTAGACATCGAACTCTGATGAACATATTTGATAAGGCTCCTGTGGTTGACAAGGACGTATTTGTAGCCCCAAGTGCATCCATTATTGGGGACGTTCAAGTGGGAAGTGGATCATCTATTTGGTATGGATGTGTTTTAAGAGGTAAAACCTATGCGAAAGACTAGTTTACTGTTGTATTATTTCCTAGTTTTTTCTGCAATTAACATGAAGGTTTTTCCAAAAAATTCATGCAGTGACAGTTCATCAATGTTCGATGTGTTGGGTATTTTGGTGATTTGGATAAAATTGAATTTTTACCCTTAAACTTGGCAAGATGAATTAACTTTTACCTTGGAACGGACTTGGTCACTTAGATAAGGGTTGCAAAAACCTTACGGCTTGAGTCATACTCACATTCATGATTCACCTTCTAATTTCAACAAATAGCATTGTAAAAAATTAAAATTTCCCCAAACCCAACAATTTCAACAAAAAAATTAAGCCCTAACAAGTCAATGTATAATATTAAGTCGTAGCAAATCATTGCACAAATCAATTATTGAATAAATCTCCAAAACGCACAAATTTCAACAAAAATACAACCCCAATGCCAACTTTCTTTGAGGCACCATCAATTTCATACTAGTTTTTGTTTATGATCTAATGAGTGAGAATATTTTTTAATGATGTATGGAATCCTAACACAAAGTAGAAATTGTTGTGATGATATTAAAAGCTTAGGTTTAAAATCAACTCACCTCGTCAAACTCGAGGGTAAAAATTTAATTCATTTTTTTTTTCTTTTTAATACAATTTTCTATATATTCTCTTAAGTAGTTATTTGCTACTTTATTCGTAATCTTTCTCTGTATCCATTTACATTTCAATTATCATTGGCTCACTTTCATTCATGCACTCAGAGGTGCATTAAATATCTGTTACTATGGTTTTTCCTGTTAATTATATATCTACCGGCACATGTTTTACATTTACCATACTTTTTACTTGCTAGTTCTTGGCTTACTCTTGCAGTCCATTTTCACCATTATTATTTAATGATGTTTGGATAACTTGGGTCTGTCTGGAAATTACGTTTAAAGTTGGTCTTTTATTTTTAGAAATTAGAATAGTTTTAGATGTAGAAGACTCAGTTCTGTTGGATAACTTTTAAGTAGTTTTTAGTTTAAAAACAACAGAACCAAATCAATATTTTTCTGGTTTCATGTGATTTCTACGTTCATCAAATTTATTATTCATATAAAATTATTTCATTTATGTGAATTATATTTTAAAATTATTATAGAGAAGAAATAAATTAAAATATTAAAATAAAAGATATATTTTCTAACCGTGTTTAAATGAAGAAAACAAATAGAAAACAAATTTAGAAGGTAAATCTACAAACATCTTCGGTGCCTTTTTTTTTTTTAAATATCTGTGAGTGTTTGGGCCATGTGTCCTTGACTATTTTTACGATACACTGGCTGACCCTACTATATTTGGTTGCATAGGAAACTCATAGGATATTAAATTTTTCATGAGACACTGGGTGACCCTACTATATTTGGTTGAATAGGAAACTCATAGGATATTAAATTTTGGGTAGGTGACTACTATAGTACCATCCTCTACCGCCTATTTGGTGTAACAATTTCGTTTTTAATTTTTTAGTTTTAGAAATTAAGGGTCTGTTTGGAATAGTAAAGCTTTAAAATAGTTTTTTGCTTTCAAAAATGAAAAACAAAATTTTGATGTCAAAAACGTGTTTGGTAGCATTAATTATAAAAATAATTTTCATTAAAAAAAAAACAAAATAGTACCTTGTTGTTTCATGTATTTCTCAGCATGTTTTGTAAAATATATTGTTCACATATTATTGTTAATTATTTTTTTAAGTGTAACTTGGTTAAATGTGTTGTATTTTAAACTAATAGAAAATAATAAATGAACTTACAAGAACAGAAGTTATTTTACCTAACATTTTATAAAATTACAATTTATGGAGGAGTTTCAAAATGTTAATCTACAAAACAATTTTAATCAAGTGTACTCAAACAGCTCCAAGCTTGTTTACCAACTTCTTTGTTTAACAATCCACTCTTTAAAACGTGTTGAAATTCTAGCTAAATATTAAAACCTAAAAGAAAAGCTTTATCCTCATCTCTAGTAAGGGGATATTAGAGAGGACCGACTGTGCAAGACAGAGCCCTACACCCTTTGAAAGGTAAACATTCTTCCAATTTTTCAATCTTCCCCAATTTCACTTCTTTCATAGGGCCTTATTTTCGCTTCTTTCTTCAAGATGTTGGGTAAGGTTGTACATGGTGGAAAACTCATTAGAGATTTCATCTGGGGTGGGAAAATGGAGAAGGTGAAAACTGCCTGGTTAATTGGCAAATATTTGTCTACTGTTAGAATGTGGAGGTTTGGGGGTGGGTAATCTTAAAATGAAGAACACTTCTCTTATAATGGCCGAATGGTTGTGGAGATTTTCTCAGGAGAAGGAAGCACTCTGGTACAAAAAAGTTTGTAAATTTGGTTTGCCCAAATTAGGTGGGACAGAAACAGTAGAGCTAGCGGCCCGTGGGTGTGGGAGGAAGAGGATGCTTGGACCACAGAGAATTCCTAATTCAACCTTCCCAAATTTCTCTCCTTCTTGATGTGTCTCATCACTTATGCTACAAACGTCTCCAAGCATGCCTTTTCCTCCATTTGGAGTTTAATTTTGGAAGTCTTGAGTTTAGACTTTAGATTGATGTGTTCGGAAAGATTTGCCCTCTTCCTTAGCTCAATTAATTCAAGGGGTTCCTTCCTAGAGGAAAGGAAAGATGCTTCGGGTGGGATAGTGTGGTGAAGGTGTCTCTTTTGAGGCTTTGACTAGAGAGGAAGTCCCAATTTGTTCAAAGGAAAAAATACCGAACTTTCTGAGCTTTAGGAGCTAGTGAGATTTAGTGGTGCCCTTTGGCGCTGTAAATCAAATATTTTTTGTGCTTATTCTCCTTTTCTGAAAGTTGGAAAAGGCTTTTTTGTAATCTTCTTTAGCTTTTGTAGGTTGGGAGGATGTCTCATTTTCCCTTGTACTACTACTCATTTTTGTAATGAAAAGTAATTTATAAGAAAAAATTGTCTACTTATATTTTTTTTTATTGATTTGAAAAATAAACTTTGCAAACATGTTTTGGATAACAGCTATCCATTTTGCAAGAGGCAAGAGCATAAAATCATTTAAAACACAATCGTCAAACAACTTCAAAGTCTGGAATAATAACAATCACAAGAAAGGATCTCTATTCATTAATCACCTATTAAATCAACATTATAGTAATAGCATGAAACTTGAATTATAGTAGACATTTAATCCATATCACGTTAGCCAGTGACATTACTTTTATATTGAACACTCTGTAAGTTTTGTTCCATAACTCAAATATCTATTTGACTAGGTGATGTGAACAGCATCAGTGTGGGATCTGGAACTAACATACAGGACAACACCCTTGTGCACGTGGCAAAATCTAATCTAAGTGGAAAGGTTTTGCCGACCATCATTGGCGACAATGTCACCGTAGGTTTGTGTATTCTGGCTATGTTATATTGGCTATAGCCTATAATATATTTGTCTTCTGATTCTTTTTGCATGTATGCTGTTGAGCATGCTGAGGTTGCACGTGTTTGAATTTTTCTTACTTAAACAAAGTTTGAACTCGACAGGTCATAGTGCTGTAATACATGGCTGCACTATTGAGGATGAGGCTTTTGTTGGCATGGGTGCAACATTACTTGATGGCGTCGTTGTTGAGAAGAATGCCATGGTAGCTGCTGGAGCTCTTGTGAGGCAGAATACTAAGATCCCCTCTGGAGAGGTACTTGTCAATAAGGTTTTTTTAATTAAAAAAAAAAGATAAGGAAACAGGTAGTTTGTATAAAGAAACGAAGGAAAAGAGAGATACACCTTAAAGGCCAAGGGAGGATAGGTCGCTTGCCAAACAAGGTTACAAAAAGCAACCCCAATCAAAGTTGATCTAAAAATTATTAGAATTACAAATAGACTTGAAGCTATAAGCTAGACACGTTTAAAAATTTTTGTTTGTCATCAAACAGTGTAGCAGTTCTTTCTATCCAAATGAACCACAAAA
This sequence comes from Momordica charantia, assembly GCF_013281855.1. NCBI lineage: Eukaryota > Viridiplantae > Streptophyta > Magnoliopsida > Cucurbitales > Cucurbitaceae > Momordica > Momordica charantia. The sequence continues at coordinate 5,547,256 of NW_028275166.1, forward strand.
GAGGCTCAAACAGTATCATTCCAAAGTACTTTAGCCTTGTTGTTTAACCACCAGTCGATAAGTTTTTCATTAGCCACTCTGTGATGTCTAGACAAAAAGCCATCCCAGATGTAGAAATAAGGTGCCACACATTCATGACAAAATCACAATCAAGAAAAAGATGACTTCCTCATTTCCTCATTTCTTGAGCACAAGGCGAAATAGATATATAAGAATTTAGTTTCTGAGCTCTAACATGCGTGTTTAAACTCTTGTAAGCCACAGGCCAAAGGATGAATGTGATTTGCTTTGGGATCTTTGATATTCAAAATAAGTTTAGTGAGATAAGAATTCAATGTTAGGTATTAAGAATCCAATCAGAAAAAAGCTACTCAATCTGTTGGGTCAAATCTTACTGTTTCTATCTTCTCTATTGGGAAAATTCAATTTGTACCTCTCTATCAAAAAGATTCAGTCTTAGATCCCAATCTCGACTGTTGAAATTCCTTACCTCTTTGATAATTGATAAATTCCCCTTTACTCTTTAGTATTGGGTATTGAGCAGATTCTGGAAATACTTGGGCAAATAGGCTTTTAATCGATCCATTTATCTTCCCAACACCTGATTATCTTCCCCTCTTCAAGTTATATAAGATTAACTTGAGAAGAAGCTGTGGACCTCCGCAAAGCTTGTTTGTCATGAATAAATCTCCATAAACTCTCTAGAGAAGGGCTGAGTTTTGCATTTTAATTATCCGACACCAATACTGCTACAGGAAAGAGGGAAAGAGGCCTGTTCCTATTTCTTGTTCTATACTTGAGGATTATGTTTGTGCCAGTAGGAATGACACTACTAAAACCTAAAACGTTGTCAATAAGTTCGATGCACGTAATAAGATGTTTTCTTATTGCCTACTTGATTATTTGACTCTGTAAATTTTGCTCTTAAAACTGTAGTATGCAGCAGATTGGCTGTCTTGAAATTCAGGCTATTGCTGATGATATAACTATTCCACATGCTTCATTGTATTCTCTCTATTTATTTTTTTAAAAAGAGACCATATATTCAACAAATGGAGAGAAAAAAAAACAAGCTAGAGGCCAGGGGTAGAATAGAGGGAACCCTTGCCAATGACATCTGTTACATGAATGCGTTCTCAACGATCTCTTAGTTGGAACAGTCTGTTGTTCTAAACTTGCATTTGAGCATAGACTCAGCCTTATATGTCAGCCTTATGTGGTCACAGATAGTGAGCCTTACCACAATGTTTATTTGCAGGTATGGGGAGGAAATCCTGCAAAATTCCTCCGAAAGCTCACTGATGAAGAGATAGCTTTCATATCTCAGTCTGCTACCAATTACTTGAACCTTGCACAGGTTCACGCAGCTGAAAATGCAAAGCCTTTCGATGAAATCGAGTTTGAGAAAGTGCTTCGCAAGAAGTTCGCTCGCAGGGATGAGGAATATGACTCGATGCTTGGTGTTGTCCGTGAAACACCCCCCGAACTCATCCTTCCCGATAACGTCTTACCCGATAAAGATCCCAAGCCTCTGCAGAAATAAACCCCCTTTATTCAATCTTGAGTTTAGCTGAGGAGTATTTGGCATCACATGCAAAAATACATTGTAAAAGAGTTTGTGTACTTTCACAATAATATCGGATCATCTTCTACGGCAGAATCATGGCTTCCATTTTGGCCGTTGGGACTATTCTTCCGGCAGCTTTTTAGAAATGGTTTTACTGCTCAGGATGAAAACTGACTTCATAAAGTAGAATGTAAGTTTGTTCATCTGTATTTGAAGGTCAAAATTTTCCTTTCCCAATCATTTTGCTGATGTTAAAAAATGACTCCTACAGTGGTGTGGAAGCTGCTGAGGACTGCTATCTACTCTGTTTGTTCAAGTCCTTGGATTCTTTGATCATTTTTACATTATAAATTGGGAGTCTGAATATTTGGTACCAGCCCGAGGCTTTAATTTAATGAGCTTGATCAAGCAGATTACATAAAACACATTTGTGCGAGAAATCATTGATTGATAATAGTATGGATTAATGATTTAAAATAGTTAATATATACTATATATAATTGTGTACTTTTCTCATGTTCAAACCACAAACCAGAATTAGTTAATTACGAGAAATTATATGGTATTAGAGTAGTATCGGAGATAGGTTTAAATCTTATCTTGTTCTCTTGAACTTTTAAGATTATTTTGTTTTGGTTTTCACTGTTTTACTTTAAACACACTGAAACGTGATTTCAAGTGTGTATTAACATTCTAACAATTAGATGAAACGTGAAGGTCTAAAATGAATTAGAGAATAAAAGAGAGATTTAAATTAATAAAATAATTTATCCTAATTATATGTCTAGATCCAATACAAACAAAGAGACCAAATACATGAATAATTTGAGTTGGTCTAAAAGATGAGTTTGATAATTCAGAAAATTTGTGTTAAAACAAACCCACTAAACTTTAGTTTGTCTGGGAATCTCAAGATTATAATAGGAGTGGATGAGATTCTCGTTGAAATCATAAGATTTAAAAAGAAACCCTGAGGCTGGAATCTTAGAAAAGCCAAATATTTTGTATGATATGGCCGTGATTTGAGGTAGCCAATGTCTGAAAAAAAATAGTAATAATAACAAAAGAAAAAGGCTTCTAAGAAAACAAATCCCATTGACCATTGTTGTGTGGTAGTGTTTTCCCCCATTTGGTAATATTCTGTATTGATCTTTTAAGAAAAAAATTAGAACTGATAAAATAATATTTTGAAACAAATTAGACATGGATACAACATCTCTACAATTTTGAAAATATTTAAAAAAAAAAAAAGAAAGATAGAAACATTATAAGCAATGATTTCACGTGGTGCTTATCGGGAGGGAGAGGAGCGCAGGTGTAGGCGTAGGCATGGCTTTTGCCGAAAGCAATTTCCCAAAAAATGTTCCAAGGAGTTGGCGTTGGTGATAATTATTTGCAGACAATAATAAAAATTTTGGATAGGCTTCTTTAATTAGAGTATGGGTGGGGTCGACCTACCACCCATATTTGAGGTGAAAGTTTGAGTGAGTTAAGCTTAAGACTTTGTTGGAATCTAAGAGTATATAAATTATTATTTTTGTTTTATAAAAACGTAGAATACTCTATAATTTCGAGATAATCGGACATCTCTCGCATAGTTTTCTTAAATTAAACACTTATTTCCTATATCTAAGCTTTAAACCCCCTCAAATTTGATTAATGCTTAACATTTTCATACTTAAAAAATCGCTCTTTAGAGAGGTTATTTATGCTCACATGAGCTCCCCCTGCAAAATTTTGAATAATAGGTTAAATCAAACTCTTTTTCCTTTTAAGCTCTAAAAGTGACATCTTTTTCAATTGGATGTTCATCTAAACTTTTTTATTAAATTTTGATACTATATCAATATTTATGAAATTTTATTTTAAGGTCAATTAGCAATGAAAAAAATAGTTTATGTCTATTATAAACTTTTGTATGGTCATATGGTTTACTTGTGGAACAGATCTCAATCTTAAAATTTTAAAATCACAATGATTGAAATTAAACTTAAATTGTGGGACATGATCGGTAATTTAATCAAAAATCTTAAATGGTGGCATGAGCAATAATAGTCACCAATCGGTCAAAAAGAGCGTTGTCCTTGCCTGCTTTCTTAGGCATGGCAGTGCACACCTGTGTAGATCAATAAACAATTGCATTTAATTGTATTTAAATTTCAAGGAAAATAAATGTTATCTTAAAAAACATTTAAGTTTAGGTCGAAGTATATGCTTATTCTATTTTAATACTCTATTATTTTTCAAACATGTTGTTTCGATCTTTAAATCCTATAAAAAAAACTATTTTTTTATAAATTATTTGACATAAATCTTATACGACATGTCTTGTTTTGCTTATTTATATGATTAATAAATATTTACCTAAATAAATATTTGAAATCATATCCTCGAAATCGTTTTTAGTAAATATTATATTTTTTAAAATTAAGATACTTACGAGATGCTTAAATGTTTTAATTTTAGGATTGTTTGAATTTTTTCAAATTTGTCCTATTGTTTTAGAGAGTTTCAATTAACTAACTTATGTTTGTTAACAAATAATAGTTATACTATTTTTGTTAGTGGATATCAATTATTATTGATGGATGATAAGCTCACATGAGACTAGATTAAGTAAATTAATATAAATTCAGGAGAAAAAGTCAAAATTTAATAAATTTGAATGATAAATTAAAAAAAAAATGTTCTCTGGCATAATTTATCATCTAAATTCTGCTAAGTCATTGAATGTTATTTTATGTTAGCTAATTATCAAGATCAACCAACCTTAACATAACATTCTCCCTAATTGAAATTATTTAAAATATGTAACCTACTCGATTAAAACTCGTAACACTTCAACACAAATTAAAAACCTTTTAAATAATATGAATTGGATTAAAAGCCGTTAAAGGAGAAAAATAAAAACATATATCTAGCTTTTTTTTTTTCCTTTTTTGCTTGAATGGGCTGAAGCTTTAACTAAAATCATAACAAAAACCTATTAATTGTATTATGAAACACTCGTCAAAAATTTTATTTTTAATACAACAGATGAAAAATGATTTTTAATAAGTTCTTTTTTTCTTTTTCTTTGGGAAAGGTTTCCAAATTATTATTATTATTTTTAAATAATTTCTTTAAAGTATAATATTCATTTAAAAAATGGCAAAATAAGCGGGCCCCACGACCAGGACAATTATCCGCGGGAAAAAAGAAAAGAAAAGAAAAAGATTCTAAAATCCAGTGGGTTAATGGCGCTATACGGCCCGCCCTGAATCTTTTTGTGGACCACCTACACCTGTCCTTTATTATCTCCATAATTACAAAACTTTTTTTTTTCAATATTATTATTTGGTATCTCAAAAAAAAAAAAATCATTTAGGCTCTATTATTATTTGTTCAATATTGTTGTTGCTAGAAATGTCGGTTCAAGCTGTTTGGTTTATCCCTCTTGTGTATTAGATAACATGCAAAATGCAAGATAAAGTTGATATTCGTGCACGAAATTGTTTGTCCAAACTATTAGGCTTATCCCTCCTGTATATTAGGTAACTTGCAAGATAAAGATAGATGTTCGTGTACGAAAATATCCATCCAAGTCATCTAAGCTTATCCCTCTTGTGTATTTGGTAATCTGTACGACAAAAGTAAGCATTCCTTTGCTTAAGTTGAGAATGAGTGTAGTGTCTTGTAGAAGGGATTCAAACATACTCTCGTAGGAATTACCAATTCCTCTTTTTATAGGTGTACGAGGACGAATTGGTTGATTATGAAGGCCGATATTCCATCTGCAGATTTTGTAGCCAGATCGATGAGTGCTGACTCATTACGGATATGGGTAGGGTGTATGGTGAGTTCAACTTGATTCGTCCCTCATAATAATTGTTATATATATTTTTTTTGTTACATCCATGGTATTTTAAAGGTTTGGATTCGACCGTCAAAATTATTCAATCAAGTTTGTTTTGACAAATTCTCCAAAATTGAGTGAAAAAGGTATAATATTTAACAAAATAAAATTGTTTTTTTTTTATTAGCTGGCATCTTCTTTTACTTCATTCAAGTATGGTGAGATAGATATTCAAAATGTTTAACATAATAGATTATATTTTTTTATTCAATTTTAATGGTGTTCGATATAGGAGTAAAAATTTGAAATAAATATATGATGTCTTTAATTAGTCGATTTAGTTTCAATTTTACGAACTTTTAGTAGTTGGCTAAATATAGATTTGATTTAAGAATTTTAATATCTCAATTTTTTGAAATACTATAGGATAAATTTTTAAAAAAATGATATAGATTTTAATACTAAATTACATATTTAGTTTTTTTATTCACTTTTGTAATGTGTGGAATCTATAATACATATATTTCCATTTATTTTTTACCATTAAATTTAATTGTATTGACGGAATATTCTCAATGGAGCATGTAGCAATTTTATTGAAACCACTCACATTAGAGTATAATTTGAGTTTAACACAATTAATTTCGACACCCCGAAAAATAAATTAACTAATTAAGATATATACTATTGACATTGGATTTGATGGGTTGTTTGAGTTCATGAATTAAAAAAATAAAAAATAAAGTGAGAGGAAGAAATTATTTATTAACCTTTACACGTTTACATAAGTCCAATTTAAACTCCTTTCAAAACAAAAAAAAATCCAATTTAAACTCAAAATTTTAATTTCTTTAATCCTAAATAAACATTGAGAATAATATTCCTCTTCAAATCAGAATTGAAAAAGAATGTTAAAATATAATAATTTAGTCCCTCTATTTTAAAGTTGGTAACAATTTAATCCCTATATAAAAAGTTTTGTTAAGTTTATTATATATAGATCGATAAATGGATGAGAGACTAATTATAAAATTTATTGAAATTTATTGAAAGCACATAAACTAAATTTTGAACTTTTGAAAATACATCGAGTATAATAGAATTTTTTTTTTTAGTACAACATAGGAGAGTAGATGATCAAACTCATAACCTCAGGGTTGGAGTATAATATAATTTCAGTAACAAACAAAAATGATATTTTTATTTTAACCCAAAAAGATTTTACTAACAAATGAAATCAATGAACCAAACAAAAACAAACTAAACCACTCTTAACACCGGCCAACATGAGCAAAATTCAACTATGTAAGATATCAACTTTCGATCAAAAGATGGTGAGTTCGAATCTCCACACCTAGGTGTTCTCTTGAAATAAAAATAAATAAATAAATAAAACAACCCACCCTAAAGTTGAGAAAAATTCCATTTAAATATATAAAGAAAAGGTTCTACTTTTGAACCAAAATTCCAAAAGGGGCATTAGAATGGAGCAAAGTCCTGGAAGTGGTGAGGGGCAATTTGGGGCAAGGGGAGTCATAATTGAGTTGGGTTTTTGGCTCTCCATTCTGTGTGGTGGGAGATTCCGTTCCCGACGGAGGCCTATATAAGGAAGCGGCAGAGCAAATGGGCGAAAGGGGCAGAGAGAAAGGAAAACACAGACACAGACACAGGTGGGCTTTGAGCCACGAAAATGGGAGCCGAGCCTCTGCTTCAGCTTCACACTCACCATGACTCCGAAACCGCCCCTCTTGTTCTTGGTCTCCAACCCGCTGCCCTCGTCGACCACCTTGCCCGCGTCGATTCCTCTCTCCTCGATCGAATTCCCGGCGACCGCGGTGGCTCAATTCCGGTAACCCATCATTCTCTTTTCTTTTATTCGATTCTGGGTTATGGGGTTCCTCGGGTTTCGGATCACTGTTGCGGCTATTGCCCCATTTTCGTGTTGTCGATTGATCTTTTGATTAGGCCCGCCTGTGCTTCTTCAAGTTTACGCTTGGATTTTGAGCGGTTTTTGTTATTTTTGCTTGGCCCTTATAGTGGGGATGACCATTCTCCTGGTTTTATGAGTTATGTGCGTTTTCTTTGATTTGAGAGTCTCTGCGGCCAGCATGTAGGGAAGCAGTTTGGATTTTCCTTTCGTGATTCTGTGTTTCTTCGGGTTATGCTTTCGCCATTTTATTTGTATGCAAGTGCTGCCTTTCGTCTGTTTAATTATGGGATGGCGCGTATACTTGGAGTTTCTTTAGATGCATTGTGTTGATTGCTTTATATATATATATGGGTGTAGGTGGGTATGGAAGAGCTTGAGCATATACTGAGGGACGTGAAATCCTATATTCTTTCCTCGCCCGATGATCTGACTCCGGTCAAAACAATAGCGGGGGGAAGCGTTGCCAACACGATTCGAGGATTGAGTGCAGGGTTTGGAGTCAGCTGTGGAATTATTGGCGCCTGTGGGGATGATGAGCAAGGAAAATTGTTTGTCTGTAACATGAGCTCCAATGGGGTCAATCTCTCAAGATTGAGGATGACTAAAGGTTCCACAGCTCAGGTCTGCTTCACTCCCTTCATGGAGGGGTGTACAAATTTGCATTGTGTGTTTATGTATTTTAACATTCTGAGAATGTATTGTAAATTGTACGGCAGTGTGTTTGCCTGGTTGATGCATTGGGCAATCGCACAATGCGACCCAGTCTCTCGAGCGCAGTCAAAGTTCAGGTATATTATTGTCTTGGTTGTCCGTTTTTGTAAGTGCATGCATTTTGGATATAAGTTGCTCAATTTGGTACTTTGGTATGTTAAACAGATGAACTTCAATAACTTTTTAGGTTGACCCTCTGTTTCTTTTCTCATCTTCTAGGGGAATGAACTGACTAGAGATGACTTCAAGGGCTCTAAGGTTAGCATACTCACATGTTTATCTTCTGGTAACGTGTATGATATATGTCATGCATATAATAAGAAAGTCAGAGTGACCAGAATTGAAAATAGATCGCGAAATATTATTTTCCTAAAGTAACTTTTTCTGTTCTTGATCCTCATAATCACATTTCTGCGTCTTCCTGTCATGTTTTGCTCAGTAACCTAGACTAATTGAAACCTTTTCAATTGCTATAACTCTGTTGAATGAATCAATTATCATTTTAAGGTGGAGCCCTTCCTTGTAGGTGGGCTTTGTCACTGTTTTTGTTTTGGGGCCTTTTCTTTTTTTCCTGTCGACGGGCCGATTCTTTTAAATCTTTTGGACTTAGGAGGGGCTTTTGGTAGACTTATAACTTGGTTGTTGCCATGTCTTTATTGCAGTGGCTTGTAATGAGATATAGTATTTTTAACTTGGAAGTTATTCAAGCGGCTGTAAAGATGGCCAAACAAGAGAAAGTTTTTGTGTCCTTGGATTTGGCCAGTTTTGAGGTATATTCCTTGGCAGACATTTGTGTGCTTTTTGCTTTGAAGAAGAGGCTATTATATCATTTTAATAGAAATGTTTAGAGGTAAATAAAGTAGCTCACATCTCTATATTTGGTCAGATGGTTCGGGATTTTAGATTACCTCTTCTCCAACTGCTGGAGTCTGGGGATATAGACCTTTGCTTTGCCAACGAGGACGAAGCAAAAGAGTTGATAGGGTGATTGCCATTGCTTCGAATCTTATTATTTTCCGAACTTGACTGATTGTAAATCTGATATTTGTGCTACTTCTCTAGGACATTTCAACTCTATTGCAGAACATTGTCCATTAGATGTCATTGATTTTTAATACTGTATGTAACGTTTACAGGGGCGAGAAAGATGCTGATCCTGAAGTTGCACTAGAATTTCTTGCAAAGCACTGTCAATGGGCTGTCGTGACATTAGGCGCCAATGGCTGTATTGCGAAACATGGAAAAGAGGTTAGTGATTTATCTTCCCCTTAAACATAATCGCCTCATGATGATGCTATGTGAAGGGATGCTTTAACCAGATTCCTCATCAAGCTTACATTTGGATGTTTGAACCAAATTATTTCTGCTTAAATTTTCAACTACTTGCACAATAGGATGGGAAAGTTTCTCGTTGCAGGCATTGAGGAATCCTTCTGTTTTGTTCTGCTTTTTTGTTTATTTGTAGTTGTTTGGCCCATAACAACATACAAAATTAAGAGATCAAAGAGTGTGAAACTGAGTGTTTCTGGACTATTAGTTATGAAGTTGTTACATAACTTACCTTGACATATCAGATTGTCCGAGTTCCTGCAATAGGGGAATCAAAGGCGACCGATGCCACTGGAGCAGGCGACTTGTTTGCTAGCGGGTTCTTGTATGGACTAGTGAAGGGATTATCTCTGGAGAAATGCTGCCAGTTGGGATCCTGCAGCGGCGGGTCTGTTATCCGTGCCCTCGGGGGCGAGGTTACCCCCGAAAACTGGCAATGGATGCACAAGCATTTGCAGATCAAAGGGCTTCCTCTCCCAGAGATCCCTCAATGATCAAGCTCCACTGTCCATTTGCATCATTTTTCTCCAATTAACAGGCATCTCTTTTCACAAGCATTTGGGATGGACTTCTTTAAATTTTCCACAGAAAGAGGGAAAGGAAAAAGGTAAGTTATTTGAAGCTAGTTGGAGGACCTCTTTGATAATCTCAGGGTTATGACTTTTATGCTAATTATTACTGTAACTCTTCTTCTCCTCCTTGTCTCCACAAACAAGATGTAAAAATTTGCTTTTTCCATTAGTGTGATTTCTTCTGCTTTCAAGCTTATTTTTGCATTCTATGTGTATATCTTCGTGGATGTAATTGTGCATATAATTGGATTATTTTTATGAATAGCTTAATATTATCTTTAGTAATAAGATAACATTTTATACACTAATATTTCCAAAAAAAAAAATTTAAGCGAATCTTCAACACCAATTAAGATTAAATAATGAAGTGGTGAAGTGACATTTTTATCACTATATTTTAAAGTTGGATTAATGTGCACTAGATAAGCGTTATAATATATCAAGTCACATGTATTTATATTTTATATGTAAATGATAGACTTTATATTACCAGTGATATTATATGTTCTAAAGATGGTACTAAATACCTTTAAAAAAAAAGTTCGAATTGAAGTAATTATGAATCAGGAAGATTATTATTATTATTTTGCCAATATGAGATAATTGACACCCTATGATCAAAGGTTATAAGTTCGATTCTTCCACCCTATTTGTTGTGCTAAATTTTTTTAATTTTTTTAAAGTTTTGGAGGTATCAAATGATGTAATTAATTAAATGGTAATTGTTGGCTTGAACAATGTTTAATGATTAAGTTATTAATAATAGTGTATTGCCTTTGGTCAAAATGTTCTAATTTCTACCTTCTAATCTATAATGTTATATATATGTATATATTTAAAAAAAAAACTAATTGTTATCATGATTTTCCATTGACTAAGCAAACATTGGAATGTTGTAGATGAATCAATTATTTACATTCTATGTTAATTGATTCACAAAAAATTTATAAAGCACTCATTCTATTAAAATAGGCACAGATCCACCCAACCAAAAAAAAAAAAGTGTGAATTTTATATGGCTTTAAGATCTTCTATCATCTAGCGTTGGACTGGTTCACATATTGGAATCAGTCCATCTTCTTTACTGCAAATTTCGCTTCACAGAATTCAATATCATATGCAGCTCAAATTTCATCAACACTAACTTGATTCCATATGTCTCAGAGCCATTATGGATCAGCTTAATGTTCTTCTCCCAATCATAATATAGAAAACATAATCAGTTGTGATAACACATTTTTCAACGGTCTGATACAACTTTCATAAATGTAAAATCGAAATCTGAGGCCACAACAGAGAAGTATCAAAATGTCTGCACTAAAGAACCAAACCTAACAGAAACACCCAGGAAGTGGGGAAGGGGGAGGCGACGTCTGCACGGTGTGGCCTTAGATATCCATCGGGGCCACGCCTTGATCTGGGGCACTGCCTTGGTCTGTCCCTGCAGCTTGTTCAGGGGCGGCAGAATCACCCTGCTCGGCAGCAACATCCTGATCCGCAGCAGGAACATCATCCTCCTTAACAATCTCAAACTCATCAATCAACTTCTGAACAGTTTCCCTATCCAATATATGGAAAGGCTCCCCAACTCCTAAGATCGCAACCGTGCATATGGAGGAAGTCAGTTTTTCTCCTTGCAAGGTTTCTCTGGTAGCGATCAGTGCATCTTTGATCAAGTTGTCTCTAGATGAGTCCTTGAAGTTATCAAATCTCCGTTCCAAGTATGTCTTGGCAGCCTGTGAACGGGATCCTATGGCAAAAGCTTGATATTCGAAGTAGTTCCCACTTGGGCAGTTGTAATAAAGGTGAGCGCCAGACTCATCCAGACCACCTACCAGCAGACCGACTCCATATGGCCGTTTCCACGAGCGCTGGGTGCAGACCTGCAACCAGTGGCCAAGATAATTAGAGAAAGGCATAAGTTTATGAACGTGTGAAATTGGTCTTCCCTATTAAAACAACCATGCCTGGAACCCTGGAAATACAAATAAGAGATAATACCTCAGTAAAGTACCTAGTGTTATTCCTATTTCACCATACCTAATGTCTGTGGCTTTTGCCCCTCCTAGCAAATATGGATAAACTTTCTAGTCAAGGAAAATATTAGAAACCCAGTATTACACCAGGCCAAGAAGGCATGGCTTTTGAAGTTGTTAATTACCTGTCTGGAGTGGATCCTATAGTCTAGGGACAGACATCTAGATGATTCGAGCAAGTATTAATGACACCAACAATTACATCCAATACAACAACATTAGGTATATCCTGAATACTTCAAAATATTATTGTGGGAAGGAATTCACCGAGTTATCAAAAGCAGTTGCACAAAGCAGTTGAAATCTGTCTCCACAGAGAAAGAACAGGGTGAATCGAAATGGTGGTCCACAGAGATCATGATAGGATAACCAACATCAAGTAACCTACATCAGGTGCCGAATAGCAAGGCCATGAGGAAGTTTGATATTATAATCTCCCCTTTGAGGCTTCGATCCATATAGGTTGATGCAACCTAACTTAATGCAGAAAAAAAGTAGGGGTCGGAGGGGGGATAAAATCATTTCTCAGTTTGCCTTCCCAAATGCATTGAAGATTGGTTCCTTGACGCTCTTTCCAACTGGTGGCTGAAAGGAAAAGCAAGAGCCATTTGGAGGTGTGCCATCAGAGTTTTTTTGTGGCTCATCTGGTTAGAAAGAAACTATAGTCTTTCATGACAAAGAAAACTCCATCCATATGAGTACAAGTTCAATTAAAGCTTTTTCTTCAAGCGCTCTTGGTGGGTCACCTGTTCAAGAAGGAAGCTGGAATCGTATGGGTATGACTAATCGGGCTTTCGTCCAGAAAATTTAGCTAGAAAGGAACAACAGGATATTCAACAACGTCTATCTCTTTGATAATGTTCCAGTCACAGCTTTGGTTAGTGTAAATGTTTTTATCTCCCTTTTACTAACTATAGTCTCAACAATGTCCTGGAAGGTCTTTTTATAAGTTTCTTAACCCAAAAAAAATAATAATAATAATAATAAATTTTGTGATTTTATTCATACAGCCTCTAGTTAAGAGTGCCCTTCACATAAATTTGTCTGGTAACTACACAGTATTTTACATTGACCTAGTTTGCAAGGCCTCTACTCTTTGCCTCTAGCCTCTAGCATCTACATTGTTTTGACTTTTTTCTTTACTCTTGTTTTGAATACATGGTCTCTTGTAAAATCAAAAAAGATGGAGATAAATACAGCAAGCAAGGTTTATTCAAGATTAATTTTTTTTCTATGCTATAATACGAGCATTTTGGTATAAATACCAAAATTTTATTCCCTATATTGCTAGCAAAGCTAGGAGTGAGCCGGTAAAAATGAATAGCAAAAGAGGAAAAAAAAAAGGTCAAATAAACAAAAGAACAATTTTTTTTTTTTTTTTGTTCAAGGTAGACCAAAGAACTTGAAGCAGAATCTAACGCTACAAAGGATCTACTAAAACCAAATTCAACACAACGCTACCACAGTGCAACAAAATTCTAGAACTGCAATTTTCTCCAGCTTAAATTTGAAGGCAGAAAATGCTTCATCCTCGTGCCTCTCAACATCCCATCACATATTAATTATTAAACCCGATTCCTCAAACTTTGAGGACCCTTAAGATTATTGATCGAAGACAGTGACAGTGCAAGGAAAATATGTGAGAACTTTCCAAAAGTTGAACCCTAATATGCAACCATGGCCTCAATTATCCAGCTGCATATAATTCTTGTCCACAACTCTTAAGTCCATCAATCACATATGACATATATGTGCATTGGTGATAGCCACATTGTGTCAGAATAATTTCTCTAGTTACCAGCTTCTACTAAAACCTAAACCATTAAGCAGAAATAATTTATAAAGAACAAACTACCAGCAACGCTAGGTGGGTTTTAACTAATTCAACAATTAAAATAAACGCACGAATCAAAGATCTTAAAGTCCTAGTCCGTGTCTACCACTGTACGGTTAAGAATAAACCTAACAAATACAACAACATAGGATAAGTAACAGACATAAAGGCTATAATCTTTGGCTAGATTTAAAGCTCGAAATGCTGTAAATAAGAAGACGCATAGACCTTGTGCCATTCCCCAAGCCAAATGTTCCCTAATCTCGGTTACTGACTAAGGATACTCCGCATGTTAGAGAGCTTAATAAATAAAAAAAGTTTCCCTTCAATTGTCAGGCAGCAACAATTCGTAAGTCCCGCCACTAACCAAACAAATTCAAGCATATGCAAACCCACGGCACAGACAGCTAAAATCAAACAAATGCGTAAGAAATTCAAAGCAGCAGCAAATTGTGAACAGAATGAGGGCATCATTCACGAACCTGAGCCTTATCGGCCAGTTGAACTACAAGACGACCGACGGGAAGCGGGGATTCATAGGTGTAGCTGTAATTGATACACTCAGATCTCATATAGCGGGAAAGAACGCGTCCATCAGCAGTAAGGCCGGAAATGGCGACGCCGATGTGATCATCGACTTTGAAGATCTTCTTCTGGTGCGAGGATAGCTCGGAGTTGGCCTTATTGACGCAGGCTAGAACCACGTGGGTCTTGGATCGGAGGCCAATGGCCGCAGAGCCTTGCTTCACCGCCTCCATCGCGTACTCCACCTGAAACAGCCTCCCGGCGGGGCTCCATGTGGTGACGTCCGTGTCGTACTGATTCCTAAACATTTTTGCTCAACAGAACCGATTCAAGAGTTTCGCAGAGCCACAGTCGCGATCTGTAGTGTGGTAAAGAGAGAGGATTGAGGTGGTATTAATGGAGGATTTAGGGGTTTTCGTCTTCTCCAAGGCAATTTTTGGCGATGGGTTTCCTCAGTTTCTATACTCTGGTGACTTTACTCCTATTATTATTTCGGATTTATTTATTTTCTTCCCCCTTTTTTTTGTTTTTATATTTTTTTAATCTGGTTGAATATCCAACTTATCGGCAGCTGAGAGTGTGAAGTGGACTGGGCCTAGACATGGACTCAAATTGGGCTTTTGATCGAGGTGAGATCTCTTAAGCCCAACCTACATCGGCTTTCGTAGTTACTAATACTGGAAGCCCAATACCCTAGCATATATCTTGAAAAATAGGGTAGTTTTTTTTTTTAATTTATTATTGTTATCCGTGAGTGCACCTCGCCAAATTTTATTAGACAATTGTGTGACCATACTATATTTAGTTGTCAAAGAAAGGCATAGGAAATTAATTCCTCGACTACATTTGGTTTCGGGTAGTTGTCATTATCGATGTACTAATTTTAGTATTCTACCGATACAATTTCGATATGATTTTCTTTTAGTGTATTTGGACATAATATTCTAATTTTTTTTCCCCTTTAATACTCAACCCGTGAATCTATCATTATTTTAAACTATGAATTTCACTTTTTATGTTGGTACTCATATATTTCTATGGAATAAGAGTTGCTCTATGATTTATTCATGTAGCATTGACTAGAGAGTGTTTCAATCAATAACCTTTCTTCTATATACATGATAGGAGAAAGCTGGTCTAAATAAGTTCATGGTTGAAATCCCAAAACCAAGGGGATTAGGAGACTAACTTGGAATTTTGAGAACTGAAGTCAAAGTTTTTAGGAAGAAAGCCTTTGTATATAAAAATGAAAGTTAAGGGTGGAGTAGAGTTTTCCTCACGTTGGAAGAGACTTTAAATATGTAGATGGACGAGCCTCTTTAAGAGTGTACTTATAAAATAAATATTTTGTAGCAAAATACTTCAATAAAATGTTATTAATAACAAATTGTCATCCATGGTTCAATAGATAAGATACTGATTACCTAATTAATATCAATTTTTTTTTTTTTTTTTTGAGAAAACCTTGATGTCAAAGGTTTAATCATTAATTTTTATATTTATAAATAAAACAACATTTAAACAAATTAATAATAAATATCTTTAATGTTTAATTCTAAATTGCTTTTGAAATGTTTATTAGTCAAAGTACTTTGAGGGAAAAAAAAAACCTTGTCTAAGTGATTTTCCAAAAATTATTGTAAGTGGTTTTTGACATTCTCCAACAACATCTTTTTAATAATACAACACATGACAACTTTTAGAGAAAAGTGTTTTTTGGCATAAAAAAAAAGCTTTTAGCAATACCAAAAACATTCTCAAATATATATATATATATATATATTTTTTTTTTTTGAGTGCTCAAATATATTTTTGTTACAACACTAATTTATTTTATTAGTTTTAACTTTGAAAATAATTAATTGACTATAGAAGTTGTTTTAATAAGCTATAGGAGCGTGTATTATAGCATTATTTATAATTCCTTGATTGTAGCGACTTAAAATAAAATACGTAAATAATCTTTGGACGTAAAAAATAGTTTTCTTTTCTTTTCTTTCTTTTTTTTTTTTGGGAAAAGAGAGCAGTTGCAAGGGATAAAGCCAACACAAAAATGGTTGTTTTTAAACTATAAGTCATGGTAACACAATTAGTAAGATATTTACTATTTTTCTGAGACAATGTTAAAAGATTCCACATTACAAATAAAATGAAACTTATGAAAGTTTATAATAGATATGAACTACATCCTCGTTATAATATTATTTAGGATATGATTTAATATGATTTAAGTTTCCTAACTGATTTTGTTACCCTGTAAAACGACTTGAATATTGACAGATAAAAATCTTCACTCTACAATAGAATAATAAAAGGAAAATAAACTCTAAATCATTCTAAATTATGATTTTGAAAAGGATTTATAATTATATCTCAATTTAAGGTATTAAATATCTACATTTTTATGTATCAATAGATTCGACATGAACATAGAAAAAGTCAACAAAATTTAGAAAATTTATTGATTAATTTAAAAAGAAATATAAATCAACATAGATATTTTATTAATACTTTTATCAGACATTTTTATAAAAATTTTGACCTTACATGACGTTTACAAGTTTGCTGCAAACACCATAAATTATAAAAAAAAAAAAGGAAAAAAAAGCACATTAAATTCTTGCAAGTGGCACGTGAGTTGCCATAGGAGAGAGAAACACGATCCGTGTCACTTTGAGGCATCTATCTACTGCGACGTCGTTAAATTATAAACAAAAAAAAAAGTAAATAAAAACCTTCCGTTGCCGGGAATCGAACCCGGGTCTCCTGGGTGAAAGCCAGATATCCTAACCGCTGGACGACATCGGATCATATACTTATTAATGCTCAATAAACTTATTACAACATTAAACTTAATGCCCTCAAATTCAATGTTTCCACAACATCACGCCTGTCCAACAGATAAATTATACTTTGTTTTTATTATTTTTTCCTTTTTGAATTCGAACTTCTAACCAACGTGATTTTGTTATCTGTTTCTAAAATATATCAAATAAGATCACATTTGTCTAATAGACATGCTACAAAAATTATGTAATAGAAAAATGTGAAAGCATATATTTTCTGTAGTACATAAAAATATATTATAGTAAATCAGAAGTAAAAATTTATAGATATAATAATTATTATTTTTTTTAGAAAGATGTAAATTTTTTTAAAAAAAAAAACTCAAAAGACTTCCAATATGTTCATTTTTTATTTTTTTATTTTTAAACAAAAGAAACTTCATTAACCAACCCAAGAGTCATGCTTGATCAAAGTATCAAGCCAATGAGGAATAATTACATCTCAAATGCCACTCTCTTATAAATAGCAAGCTCTATTTGCAATGGAATGAGCACATATATTTGTTGTTCTATCCACCTTAACAAAAGACAAAATGTTTCAACGTTCCTGCATGCACAGGATTTCATTCACCACCCACAAAATTCTGTGAGGTCTTCATTTTCATTATGTAGCAATGATATTACTTTTAAAGAATCTGATTCCACTTGAATCGAGTAGACAACCATGTTCCGGAGATTGCTTCAAATCCTCCAAAATCACCAATGCCTCCAAAATTTTTACGCTATGCTTCTTCTCCACAAAACGACTACTTGCTAGGATGGCCTCGCCACTCGAGTTCGGATATGATCATTTTGTTTTTAGTTTAGGTGTTTGAGAAGTTAATGTTACACTAATTACAATATATTTTTAGTTTATGTGTTTGAGAAGTTAATGTTACATTCATTTCATTTAATACGTTTTCATTTTTATTTGAAACACATTTGAGTTCTTAAGTAACTTCTAAAAACAAAAATATTTTTTTTTTCGTTTTTTAAGTTGACCTAAATTTTTAAAAATATTTCCAAAAGTAGATAAGAATCCTCGTGTTATAGGCTTAATTTTTATAAAAAGAATAATTAAAAATAAAATTAAATAGTTATTAAATAGGCTCGAAAGCCAATCATCCAATTTCACTTTTCTTTTTTATGGTTAACAAATTTATAATTCAACTGAATTAAATCTGAAACAAAAAATTGGAAGAAATTTGTAATTCAACAGGAGGGCTATTGGGTACAGAGTACTCCACTTGAGGAGCCCATGGGCTTCAAATTATGGGCCCCAACAAATCCATTAACCCGACCCGGATTACCCGATTCGCTCAGCTGTGGAAAACTTCTGGATGTTCAGCGAAAGGGAAAAAGGAGGGAAAACAAACCCTAAAGAAACCCTAGGGAGAGCCCATCTTCTTCGTCTTCCTGTTCTTTTGAGCCTCCACAGATTCCATAGAAGTTCTTTCTGGTCATTTCCGAACCATGGTAAACAAGATTTTCCTTATCCTTGCCTTTCGAGTCTTTATAAATGTTATTGTTCCGTTTTCATCACTTCGGTACCGTCTGAAGTGTTAGATAGTTGGCGAAAATCTTTGGTTAATTTCTTTAATTCTTCTGGTCTATAGATTATCGGTTGTTCAAAATTCCCCCCATTTTTCTTTGATTCGTGAATGACATTAAGTTCTTTCGATTGTAATACGATTATCGCAGAGCATCCCAGTTAACCCGAAGCCATTCTTGAACAATTTGACCGGAAAGACTGTGGTGGTGAAACTCAAGTGGGGGATGGAGTACAAAGGTTTTGCTTCTATCTGCCACTTATTTTCCTCATTTTTTCTCTCTTTTACTTCTAGCCTTATGGAATTTTTACTGACTTTCCTTGGATAGGGTTTCTCCCTCTTTTGTAATTTTATATCATCAATGAAATTGTTTCTTATCAATTCTTTTTCCTCTCTTTTTTTACTGACTTTCACTTTCATCTATGTTTTAGGCTTTCTCGTCTCAGTGGACTCGTACATGAACTTACAGGTGTGTTACTACTTACATTGAAATAAATTCAGTGCTTTTCTATCCAGTTGATGCCGATTTTTTTAGTTATTTTTTGCGAGTGTAATAATCTCTCTGTCGTTTTTAAGTCTCCGTATGCTGCAGGAATCTGTAATTTACAAATTAGTGTCTGTAAGATGTTTTTACTCTAATGAATTGACACTATTAGAACTTTAAGAAGGAAACTGAGTGCAATCAACTTTTTACTTGAACCCAAGTTCAAACGTAGCACTGACATGATTCGAAGTTCCTTGTCTCTGAATCCAATTTGATGTGTTCAGTTTGTTTTCTGATTACAGTGAACTTGTTTTGAAAACAGTTTTGGAAACAGAATTTTAGTTTTGTGTTTTCATAACCATTTTTAAGAAACGTGATAGGATGGCAATGATTTGTAAATATTAACATTAGCGTGCACATTGAAATTGAATACAAATCTTAGATTTTGGAAGGAAGAATAAGTTCATTTGTTTGATTAATCCATGGTAGCAAACTAGAAGATAACAAGAAAAAGCTTTTGGTTTTAATAGAATTTTTGTTTCAAAGAGCAGGAACTGCTTTGAAAACTGTTCCCAAATAAATCCAGTATTTTTCAGCGGCTGATTTCACTATGCAACTTTTTGAATGCAGCTTGCCAATACTGAGGAATATATTGACGGACAATTTACTGGGAGTCTAGGAGAAATATTGATCAGGTAAGCTTCTTCCAGTGGTTGCAGATTGCAATATCAAGTGCATCAAAGCTTATTTGTTGGTGGTAATGCATAGGTTCTGTTCATATATAAATAAATGCTCAAGCACAAATATGAGAATGTAACAGAAACACAACATGAAGAATAAGGCCGGGTACACACATTTGGTTTACGAGGGCTAGTGAGAGTGTGTTTGTCATGTATTTTAAAGTGCCAATGGAGGACTAAAAAGTGCTTGAGGACACAGTTGTACAATCTATAGAACAATCCTATAGAATAGATCTTGTTCAAGTTAGGTCGTAAGTAACTAGAAATTAAAAAGAACAGATAAAATGACTTGTTTTTACATAAAGCATTGAATTAGTTTTTATTTTCCCAAAATGCTTACAAAAAACGTGCCTCAGTTCAAAATGTATCCCAAACTCACCCTAAGAACAGATCTGTAGTTTACTAGTTGTTGTATGATTCATGTTAGACACGGTCATGCCCTTAAATTTTGGGCTCTGCTCAACTGATAACTCTTCCACAAGTTCATTAGACACTGACTTATTTTCCTGGTTTTTTCTGGCAGGTGTAATAATGTTCTTTACCTTCGTGGAGTACCGGAGGATGAAGAAATTGAAGATGTGGAGCGTGAGTAGCATGTAAATTTTTAGCAGCTCTGCCATGCCATAGTACCCGTAAAGTATTCAGTTCTCTAGTTAACTGTTTTTCTTTCATCTGCGGCATCAATTGTATCTTGTTGTTATTGATACTATATATGTTATCCTTAGGACAGTAACAATCTCTGCTTGGGTTGATTTCTAACCTCTGCAAAAAAACCATTTGGTTTCCATTGTTGTGGTAAAGGAGATTGACGGGAAACAAAGAGAATTCTTGAATGTATCATCTATTCTTCTTGATAGCTTTGAATTGCTTCAGTTTTATTATATAATATATAGTCGGAACATGTTACGGTTTTGACTGTGATCATAGATGTTCGAGTTAAATAGATATTGTTGGATTTATTTGCAACTTCGTTTTCGGGAATTTAGTGAGGTGATGTAGTATTGATTAGCAGGATTTAAATTTTCATTTCTATGCATTCTTCTCACAAATATGTATAATTTATTTTCCATCCACATTCTTCTCATTCTTATTCACAATTTTCAATTGTATTGGTGTAGATATGTGACACAGATCAATGGGAGTTATGTCTAGGAATATAGTTTCGGTTTATAGTTTTACTTTTGAAAGGTCTACTTTAGTCCTTTAATTTTAATTTTTGTTCATTTAATCTTTCTTCCTTCAAAATGTTCGTTTTAATCCATGTACTTTTAAAACGTATTGTTTTGGTTCTTCATTTTTATCTCATTTCTTTTCATTAAAATTTTATCATGATATTTTACCTATTAAATTTTTTAAAATGTTGCTCTAAATTCATATTAAAGGGTTTATTTTGTGTATAATTACAATAGGTTAAATTGTCACTTTTGACCAAAATGTATGTTTTGAGACATCAAAAATTGAAATGATAAAAAGTTAACAGTATAGAGATTGAAATGAACATTTTGAAATTATAAGGATTAGAATGAAACAAAGTTTGAAGTACGAATCAAATTAGTTTTTGAACTAAATTTTAAAAGTTAATAATTTGGTGGACAGAAACTTAGCTCCACAGACGGATTTCACTTTGACATAATATTTCGGGTAGTTTACATTATATAAAACAGAAAATATACATTTATGAAACTAGTTTAAAGTGATTTGGTTATTCAATTCCACTCATCTGTAGAACAGAAGGTTGTGTGTGTATTTTAGTTCAGAGTGATATTTTCGCTCGAGTTAATATTTGGTAGGGTAGCCTTCATTCTAGTTCCCAACTATTGATAGAATGTGGGATTTATTTCTATAAATGAATTGTTACGTTTTGTCTCGTTTATGGGTGTGTTGTTTTAATTGTGACGACTTTTTTTATGGTGTTTATTAGTAGGTGTCTTTGTATTCCATTTGTTATTTGTTTATGTTTTTAATTATTCCATTTGTGCTTGATCTCACAGTACATCTTTTTTCTTGCAAAATTTAACTTTGCAAAAAAAAAAAAATAATAGATGATAATAATAAATAAATAAATAAGGAATTTTAGTTCATTGACTAGATCTTGACGTTTACCAGGAGGGATTCAGTTTACATTCAACAAACCAAATTTGACCGAGTTTCAACCTCAACCACTCGACCATTTAATTACACAATAATATCTAATTAATTTAAAATTCAAAAATATTTTTAAAATTAAAAATAATGGGTAAAATTACAAGCAAACCAATATAATTTTTGAAATTGAAATCATTATTGGCCTTTATTTTTTTAAATTTGGCTACTAGCGGAAAGTAAATGACATAGATTGAATAGGTTGGATGCAACAAATTAGTAGAACGTACTAGGTGGATCGAATAGAAGTACCTCACATGATATTATTTGAGTTAAAATGTCTTGAGATGAATTTGACCAAAAAGTGACATGACTCAAAAGAACTCTCTTTGTCCAAAAAATTATGGCGTAATTTAAATATCACATGATGTATTTAATTACACACAATAATATCTAATTAATTTAACAAAAATATTTTGAAAATAAAAAATAATTGGTAAAAATTGCGAGCAAACCAATATAATTTTTATAATTGAAATCATTATCATATGTGCGGCCTTTATCTTTTTAAATTTGGCTACTAGTCGACAGGTGAAAAAACAAAGAAAAATAAATGACATACTACATAGATTGAAGAGATTGGATGTAACAAATTAGTAGAACGTATAAATGGGTTGAATAGAATTAACTGACATAGGTCATTGAGTTAAAGTGTCTCGGGATGAATTTGATCCAAAAAGTGACATGACTCAAAAGAACACTCCTATTCAAAAAATTAGGGCGTAATTTAAATATCACATGTTAGGTCTTTGTTGTGAATATTGTTCGTACGCATGTGTTAAAAGAATTACTTTAATTTTTTACTAAAAGGAATGGATTCTTTACTAAGAGGAATGGAAATGGAAGAAGAAATATTAGTATTATTTGAATATTAAATGATGAGAGAGAGGGGCTGAGATTTAATAAAAAGGTGTAAATTCATGGGAATTTGTTTTATTTTGGTTGTGGGTACAATAGTATTCACATGAAATGGCAGGAGGATCTTCAACCAAAATATATATATATATATATATATATATATTGAAAAGTCGGTAAAAACCCTCCTTTACAACCACAATCTCAAACTTTCAATTTGATTATCTAAAAACTCATCAAATTATTATAATTAAACCTTAAATTAAGATTATTAAGATTTTTCACCCTGATTTTTTCTTTTCTTAAATCGAGAGACGAGAAGGTAGCTTACCGAAATCATTTTTTTGTTAATAATCTTCAAATTTTATTGAGTTAGAAAAAGTCGAAAGTTAATAATTCTATAGTCTGAGAGTTTAACTAACATTCTTTATAAAGTTCATGAGTGGTTCCTGTCTAAGGAATTTAGTTACAAAAAGCAAATTTAGAGAGACGATTAATCAAATTGAAAGTTAAAAAACGTGAGCGTAATAAGTATATAGTTCAGGGTAGTTTTTGCAATTTGGAAAAAATAAGAAGAAAAAGGAAAAAAAGAAAAAGTCTGCAGAGACGGCGGTTGTGATGGAAGTCCTCCGTGGAAGCTGGTGGCGTTTGGCGTTTTGCGTGGCGGTTGGGTCAGACTGTCACTGTCAGTGGGGGCCACCTCCATTACCCTTCTTTTCTTTTTCCACCCCATCGCCACGTCACCGTTTTTTCTTTTTTCAAATTTTTGCTTTACATTTATTAATTTCTACTGAAGGACATAATAAAATATCAACGGTCTTTTCTTAGTTAAAAAATTGCGAGGATAGGACGGTATTATACCTTACAATAAAAATATTTTAAATTATACTTTTGATTTTATTATTAATTATAATAGTAAAATGTTGACGTGACATATTGATTCAACTTATGATAATTTGATATGATGTGCCATACCAGAGTAGATTGTCGAAATAATAAAAGGAGGGTAGCCAACGAAATCTATTTAAAGTACATTATATTCATTTGTCAAACTTTTATTTGTTTTCATTTGCTTATTTTAACTTATTTCATCCAAGTGATCTATTATCTTGTATTGTATTGAGTCAAAACTTCAATTTTTTTTTTATAACGTCAATATTTAACTAATAGTTCTGACATAATTTATTATATAATCATAATTGAAATCTAAGATGTCATTTGAAATTTTTAAATTTGAGGGACCAAGTATATACCATTACAAAAATTGATGGATTAAACTAAGTATATTCTATTATATTTTAACTTTTATAATTATGGTGAAAATTCATTTCTATTTCTATTAGTTAAGTTTCTTTTTTTTTTTAAATTAAATTTAACATGAATCTCGGTTAGAACTTTATGTAAAATTGAGAGATTAAAATAAAATATTTCAAAAAAATAATAGAACAAAATAAAGAGTGAAAATAGTTAAAATATGATCTAAACATGTGATTCATCACCCAACACAACAACTTAATTTTTGTTTTACAAATTAAGAATAGTAAATAAGACGTAATAGTACTGAGACTAGTCTTGAAGAGTTATACTAGAAAAAGAGTCTTAAAATAGGTGTAATTTAATCATTTAATATAGATGCTGAAGTGTCTAATGCCACGCTATATTAAAGATTAGTCAAAGGAAAGCAGTTTAAAGACGTATTGAACTAATAATATACTTTTTCCCAATGCTTTATTATTATTATTATTATTATTATTTCGCAAGGGTTAAGTTTATTGCAAGAGACCGAGGAGCAAAATTTAATAGTTAAGATATTTTGCTATTGGTTGGAAGTTTAATCCCTCGTTCTTACATCTGATAAAAAAAAATATATTGCAAGAAAAAAGATGAATCTCAAACTCTGAAATAATCAAGATACAGATAGAATAAAGAGACATATCAATTAAAGCTATAAGAATATAAACAAAAAATCAACAAAGCAACTTAAGCAACCAGCAAAAAAAAAACCACATATTTATAAATAAGACAAAATAAAACAACTGAAGCGAGAAAATTATAAATTCTAAGCAAACCTCATCATTAGTCGAGAGCTAGAACAAAAGCTATCCCGTCAGTAATAATACGAGCATAAGCATCACTCTAAATCAGATGTAAAGTAATCAAGGTCAAACGAGAAACACTCTATATATCTTGAAAATACGTACGCCTAACGTCATTTAGATAGTAGGTAATTTATTACCAACTTTAAATAGCTAGATATATAAATTTGAATTTCTACTCCATCCTAATGCAATATTAAAAAAGGCACAATAACTTATTAAGTAATCCATTTAATAAATTTTGGTATAATTAAAATTGACTGTAAAATGATAATTTATAGCTATTGAAGTTGCCTCAGAAATGAAGATGAAAAAAATGGACGAATGATAATGACAATAACAAAATGAACAATTTGTGAAATAAAAGAATAATCTTATTATTTCTTCTCTTCTTCTTTTTTTTTTTTTATGAAAGATGTCTCAAAACTATTTAACAAGGTTCTATTTTGCTTTTTAACTATACAAAAAGTTGCAATTTTCATCTTCAACTATATAAGTTGTTTGTTGTTATTAAATCCTTAAACTATATATTAACATTTTATAGAGTTATTATGAAGGGTGATTTCGAAATAATAGAAAATTTGAAAGGTCTGTTACGAAATAATTATAGTTTAGGAGCAATAATATTAGCTTTGTTTTGTATTTAGACCAAATAAAATTTAGTGTAGTATTATTATTTGGTTAAATTATATTCTCGTCATTGTATTTTACCATCTGTCTCAAGTCTATCATTTCCCTTTTAAAATCTTGATTTTAGTACCTTTGTTTTAAGATGAATTTGAGAATACTTTGAAATAACAAAAGACATTTTTAGCCATAAAAAGTATTTTCAAAATTTTTATAGTGGTGGGTTAGATAACCAAAAGTAATTATTGGAATCTTAAAAATGCTTACAATTGTTGTTAAGAGAGAAGCATAAAAAAATATTTCTTTTTCAAAGATGTCCAAAATTTACCATTTGAAAACATACCTTAGAAGTTGTAGATGCATAAATTTAGAGATTCCGTCAAATTCGTACCAATCTTCAAGAATAAAAGGGATCGACGATACCTGTAAAACAGAATAGCATTAAAGACCGGTGTGACTCTTGCCACACAGGCTCCGATGCTTAAGTCAAATCGGAATAGTTGAGTATAAAGTTTGGGGTGTTGTGAACATATCTTTAGGGTTTAGCTTACTCTCCTATTTATAGAGATTGAATCGTAATTACTCACTGATTTGCATAACTTGAATCCTATTCCCTTTAGGATTTATATAAGTTAAATCCTAATGCACTCAGGACATCTAGACGGAGTGGGCCTCATGCTTGCTTCGGGTCCGTTCGTTTCATTGTGGGCTTAAGATCGAATCGAGAGTCAATGCGGGATGGCTCGAGATGAGTCGTTAGGGTTCTCGGTCGGGGAACCGAGAATTGCTCGACGCTGAGACCTTGGGGCCAGCTTGGGTCGCCAGGTGCCGACCTCATTTCCTGGTTTGTGCCCACTTTTTGGCTTTCTTCCGATCTCATGTTGCCTAGCTGGATCTCGCTTATTTCCTTATAACAAAAGTGATTTTAAAAGGCACTCTAGGTGTTGGCATAGTGGCAAGAGATTTGAGTGTCAACACCCAAGATCCAAATAAGAACCCTCCTGGAAGTAAAAAAGAAAAATAATAATAATAATAAATAAATTGATTTGTAAGAGAATCATTTAATTGATTTTTAAAAAAGCATTTAGAATAAGTGTTCACTTCAATTGAAGTGTCTTAAAAATCATTTAAAACTCACTCTAGTAGTTAAATGTTACTAATAGCATAACACAAGTTGTTTGGGGAAGAGAATACCCTGGACACGTGGAGGACCCCTATTGGTGCTCCAAGATGACTCATGAGTCATGCCCAGCTCGGACGGCCGAGATCACCACCACTAGCGTTGACAGATGCTAAGTATGAGGGCCGAGGTGAACCTGGCCGAGGTCCGACCTACCGGGAAGCTCGGTGGGGGCCGATGTGAGCTACTGTCAGCGGCGTGATTATCGGGTATAACCGTCGGTCCCGAGATTACCGGGTGTAACCGACGGTCCCGAGATTACCGAGTGTAACCGTTGCGAGATTAGCGGGACTACCACCCATAAGTAGAGGACTTCACTCCACGATCAGGTACGATGATTTCTGACCTCGAACTAAACTGGGAATCCGACCTATACTGATTTGATCGTCGGAGTGCTCACCTTTTTGTGCAGGTCCGCCCAAGTATTCAGATCGGTCCGGAGGCCGAGTTCGAGCTGCAATCTGATATACACTACTGTGCATATCCTTGCATAAACACAAGTGAAAGACTTAATTTCGATAAAAATAATATACTTAAGGAATAAATTATTAGGTCAATATTTTGAGTTTGATCTCGCACGAGTTTTACTAAAAAAACTCTTCAATGGATAATTTCAATAATGTCATTAATGTAAAAATTCAAAATTTCTTAGATTAATCAATAATATAATTTATCATTATCTTTACTATATTTAATTATGAGATACTTGAAAATTATTTTTAGACTTGCTTGTCTTTTATATGATTTTATAAGTTGTAATGATACATTATACTCAATTTATTTCACTATTTTTAAAAAATTTTCAAATTATTTATTTTAAAATATAATCGTCCTCAAATAAAATTTAAAAATTTAAGAATATATGTTAAGATATGCCATTAAACTTTAACCCTATAATTAATAATTTTAAGAATATAAAATTATGTTAAAATACTGTGCAATGCAAGTTTGTTAAAATATTAACCAATTCGCGATCTGAAGTTAACTTAACTAAGGCATGTAATGTCTACTAAAAGATCATTGGGTAAAAGATCAAATTAAAGACGTGTTGATTTGTTATATGTTATAAGAATCAATCTCTTTGTCTTTTCATTATCATCTAAATTAATTGATGATATAATCCAACCTTATTAATTGTTATTCTTATGCTTATGTTCTTCCTATCCTTTTCATAGGTGGGGCCTAATTAAATCTTTGTTTCTTTTTTTCTTTTAATACAGCGAGGGGTGAGGAAATTTGAACTTATTATTTATTGGTCAGAGACATGTCAATTACGTTATACAATAAAAAAATATTTGTTATATGTATGAATTTTTTTTTTAATTTTTTCGAAACAAATACCAAACTAAGATCGAGTAAGACCATATGAAATGCCGCCAACACTCTCCTTACGGGTTCATCCTCACAAGGATTAAGAAGTGTAAATGAAAACAGTATGATATTTTTCATTTTCTTCTTTCATTGAGATGTGTAAAGCTACAACGTTGACTTAATATCTTTCATGCAATAATTTAGATTATTTTGATTTCTATGTTTTCCCCTTCGGAAGAAAAAACAAGAAATCAAATCAATTACATAAATCAAAATTGCTAAAAATAAATGGATATGTTCTTCAAGTCTCAAAATCTAAACCAAAATGAAGTGTATCCAAAACATTCAAACTTAGATCTGACTTTATTGAAAACTAAAATGGAAATGATGTACAATTTTTAAAACACCACTCAATACTTGGGAAACGCGATTAAAATTTTCTTAAGGACTTTGCGGTTTGAATGTTGGAGAATGAGTAATTGCGTGCCACGTATTGTAAGAAGTCTTGTGCGTATTTCGAATTAATAGAGTTTAGAGCACTAGTGTCGATCTGACAATACTGGAGACCTAACGGTGATGAGGAAATGTCGATAAGCAAGATTAAGCAGAACTATTTTTCAACTCTCTCGACTCATACCATGAGTACTGGATTCTCGCTGTCATTTTGCAGAACGTACATTGTGATTAATCAATTACTCTTACCGTTCTACATCTATAGATATCAGAGATAACTCTCTTCTAAGAAATGTACAAGTTTGATTGCAAATCATATACCTTATAATTCGCCTAAATTAACTTAAGCATCAAAATGCTTATTACATATGTTTTTACGAATCGCCCAAGCAATTAAATTTGAGTTAAATTATCTAATAATACAACTTATTAAAAGAGATGAAATATGTGTTCTTCTTGACCCACTCACAAGTGCAAACATTATTCCAAGTCGACTTCCGAGCAAAGATACAAAATTTGCAGCGAACAATGAAGAAACGAGTAGCAAATCAAGTAAATATACAACTTCTTAACCTTTCAGAATTACCAAATAACATATTCCAAGAAAATCACATACTCATCACAGGGTATGAAGCAGTGCGGTGAATTTTGGGACAAACAAGATTGATTTTGAATAGTTCAATTTTTTGATTTGTGAATTAAAACGACATTTTTATCCATGTCTGTTTTGGTCCATTGACATTTTCAAAACTTTTTGTGGAAAATGAATATTAGAGTA
The DNA here is from genome assembly GCF_013281855.1 of Momordica charantia. NCBI lineage: Eukaryota > Viridiplantae > Streptophyta > Magnoliopsida > Cucurbitales > Cucurbitaceae > Momordica > Momordica charantia. Next base: position 5,576,636 of record NW_028275166.1, read on the forward strand.
AGAATCGGGGGAGACTTTTTAGGTTGCCATTTCCTTTATCTTTAAGCTTTTTCATCATTTTGCTTCGGCTTCATTTATTTTTCCTATTTGTTTTTGTTTTAAACTTAAATGTAACATCATTTAAAATAAATATGTCAGCAAATACTACTTAATTTGCCAAATTTTCATGTCAGCTTTCCATGTAACACTAACAAGAGTTTGACTCTACGTGTATTTTAGAACCATTCTTTAAAGATCGATAATAGATTGTTAGTTCTTGAAATTTAAAAGATCCAAATAGAATATTATCCCTTAAACTTGGGAATAAAAACATATTTTATCTTTTTTTTTTAATTATGTTCAAATAAGTTTTTAAATTAAAATATATATATAAAAAATGTAAAGTTTAAACCTATTGAACTTTATTAATTGTTTTATTAGTAACTAAAATAGAAATAGTAGAGAGACGGGGAAGCCAAAAAGGAAAGGGACGGAGGCGCTTGAGGATGCCGTGACGCCGTCACACGAGCGAGCCAGAACCAGAACCAGTCGCGGTGGTTGGGCCGAGCCTTGGCCCACGTGGCTAGGCCTCAACCAATCCTGTTTCTCCACTTAACCAACCTACTAAACACAAAATAATCCAACTTAATTAATCACTTTCACTCATAATTAAACTTATTTTATTACCAATTTAATCTCACACCGTACGATTCAAATCCCCCCTCTATATAAACAGGCAACGATGCGTGCTCCTGCCCTCAAAATTCAATTTCCCCTTTCAAAATTCGACTCCACCGACGGCGGATTTACCCCTTTCTCTGCAGCAATATTTCTTTTCCGGCAAAATCCTTCACCCTCCCGACAATGGTTTTGAATGGATTCGATTCCGTCAAGGCCATTCCCATGGGGAATTTCACTCGCCGCCGGAAGCTCAAGTGGTTATTTGAATTATCTGTGTTCTTGTTCCTCATTTCTCGCCGCTCCACTTGGTTTTCCTTCGCCGTCCCGGTCCTCCGCCACTTTTTCCGGCAGCTCGTGGCTGTGCTCAACAGCCACATCTTCGTCTTCATGTTCTTTAACGTGATGCTCTTCGTCGTCTACTCTCTCTCCGGCTTGACGGAGACCAAGCCCGCCTCGAACAGGAGTGATGCCGCGCATTCTCACGGAAACGCCACCGGAGAGTCGCCGGAGAGTTTGGTGGCTCCGAGTGACGATTCCATCGCCGAGATATTGGTCGTCGCCGAGAAGAATGTTGTGACGTCGCCGGTGGACGGAGTTGCAATCGCTGCAACTCCGGCGGCGGAGCTTCCGACGGAACAGATGCCGTTCCCGTCACCCTCGCCGCCGCCGATCCCTCCCGCTCCGAATTCGACCTCCGTGACCGAGGCGGCGGAGGAGATCATTCCGGAGACGAAACAGTACCGGAGAACGGAATCGGAGAGATTTGCGGAGCGCCGGGAGGAGAACAAATTCCGGCGATCGAAGACGGAGATTCGCCGGGAATCTAGCGAAGAACCGGCGAGATTTGTGCGATCAGTGCACGAGATGGACATCGAGGATTTTAATCGTACGGTGGAGAGCTTCATCGCCGAACAGAAATTGCACATCGGCAGGTGGATTTCCGATTAAGAGCCGGTAGACCAGAAAAAATGCGACGGTTCCGGTGGGCGTGAGTTGCTCCGACAAGTGAACAGAAGAATCTGAAAAAGGACGTTACAGAAACAGAGACAGAACGGAAAAAAAGGTTTCGATTGTTTCTCTTTCTACTACATGCCCCTGCTTTGTCGGAATTGTAATAATTCATTCTCTGTGTCTACAAATTTACCAATTCGGAATCCCAATTCGAGAATTAGGAAATTTTCCCGGAAAATTGGATTTTCTTTTCGAATTTTCCTCTATCGGACAGAGGAATTGGAAGAGCAATGTTGTCTGTTTGAAGCTCTCTCTTTCTGTTTGTCTGTAAATATCAATTTGTGTCAGAAAAAATATTTCAGATATAATGGAACTCGCTGTCCAAATCCTAACGAATATTCTTCATTTTTGTTGAAATTTCCACATATTTCAAATCAAATAATCTTTATTTTATAATAAATGTTGTTGGGGACTTGGCAGATTTTATTGGGGTCGAAATCGAGGAAGAAATTATAGTGTAGCAAAATTCTGTTAAAATGGATATGTCAGCCGACACAAATCATTATATTTGGAAATAAATATGGTATCAAATCAAATATACTGTCGTTAATTAATCAACCTAATTCGATATAATCTAGTGAAGATTTGAAAGGGGTTGAGTGCCCAAAATAACTTTTTCAATAAAATATGGTATTTCTTATTTTATGTGGTTGGTTTAGTAGGTTAATTTTAGTCTTAAATTTTTAATTTAATCGAATTTGAAATTAACTTATTTTTAAAATTGAATTATAAATTTGTCTTTAAACAAATAAATTAATCGCATGAAATTCATCCAACAAAACAGTCTAAATAGATACCCAATAAAACGTAGCTATAAAATTGAGCAAATATACAAATATTATATTAAAAAAAAAAGTTTGATAACTATAACTTCAGATCTCTAAAAATACATTTTTCTAAAATAATGAGCCAATTCGGCAAATTAGTTTCGTAAATGATTTAAATTTAGGTTTTAATTCGTCTAATTTAATATTATCTCATTCGACCTTAAAAGTTAAAGCAAAGGGAAAATATACCAAATGGTTTTAGCTTTTAATGTGTCAGATAATTTTTAATTTGGTCTTCTTCTTTTTTAAACTTCTCAATTTCACATTTAATGTATTTAAAATTTTCAATTCTCATCCCAAGTCGTGGCCACCACATATTATACTAAAAAAAACTTTCAATTAAGTCATTCCATTATAAATTTATTAACAAAAAAGTCAATCTATCAATAAATTATTGTTTTATTTAGATGTGCTATTCAAGTACTATTTAGATACATGAAACCCAACTCGCTCTAAGCAAATCTGATCCACCTATAAAAGAATATGTTTTCAAATATGTCAACAAAACAACAATTTAATGATATTCTATCTTTATACTAACCGTTTTTAACATAATTTTTTATAGATTAAATAATTATAAGATGAAAATTTTAAAAAAGATTAAGGATTAAATTGAAATCTACATAAAAAACATTAATGTTTGATTAGGAATCTGACAAAGTCTGCGAAGCTCTGCTCGAAGTGGTGTTGGCTCAATTGGTGAGCTGATGAGTTCACAAATAGGACACCTGCAAAAAAGAAAACACTATACGCTCAAGTAAGTGAATGATCGATCCATATCTGAAGGAGTGTTTTTGATCGACGTAGTTAATAGATTAGTCTGCGTATGAGATATTAGGTCAACTCAGTTTACTCTTGAGGGGCACGAATTAAGAATTAGTTCAGCTTAGTCTTGTAAGCGAAATCCGAGTTTACACAAATGAATCTTTATGCTTGACTCATCATTCTTATCAAGGATTGTCACGTGGTCAGTAGAAATCACTTTCCCCCTGATAATTAGGATTAGCAAAAATAAAATAAAGTGGTATTAATTAATTAAATAAACCTGAGACGGCAAAATGGGGAGGTGGAGAGGCAGTGATAATGAAGTGGTTTTGGTTTTAATTGCGAAGAAAAGAAATTTCAGAGAAGACTGTCACAATCCACAATCGCCGTTGAAGTTTCTCCTTGATATTATTATTTATTATTACTTTAATTAGACCTTTTAACCACTTTTTCTTTTCTCCATTCAATGTTATCCATGCGTTGAAGTTTCTACATTAGTTTGGATTTTGGAAGAACAACACACTCACAGAATGATGTTAATTGGAATTTGGTAACATTTATTACAATATTAAAGAAACTGGTTCTAAATTAATAATATGTATTCAATTAACAGAATAATGAAATGATTCACTTAATCAGGAGCAAATAATTAGAATAAGAGAAAATTAAATGTTGATCCCGCTAGTTTGAAGAAACGGCATAATTTTCAGCATTTAATCTAACTGCTGTTTTCTTTTTCTAAAATAATAATAATAATAAGAAAAGTATGTTTTGTATTTTTTTTTTGGACAAAAATTAAGTGAAGATTGAGTTTTTTTTCTTAACACTCGAATTGAAAATTGTATTTTAACTTAGTTTTAGTTTTTTTATTTGTTTTGAATAAATTAGTTTTAGTTTTACGAGTTGAACTAACCTAAATTAAATGTAGAAGCAACATGAGACAATTATTGTTTAGTCCTTTCTTCTTTTATAAATATTTTACTTTTGTGACTCGTAGTAAAAAATAATAATAATAATAATAATAATAAGAAAGTACTTTAAATTTTTTTAAAAAAATTAGTTAAAAAGTTTAAGGTTGACACGTATATTAATGAAAAATCTCTCTCGATGACAATTCACATTACCATAATTTTTATAAATATTTTCAAATATAAGAACAATTTGTAAATATGGTAATTTTAATCAAATTATTCGTATACTTATTTAGATAATTTTACGTCATATCACTCATGTATCTCTATAAATCTATCATGGATCACATCTTTACTCATAAATGTTTGAAAGTTATTTTAGTCTTTTTAATGAGTGAGTTTCGGCAGAGTTGTTCTTTTTTTTTTCTTTCTTCTTTTGCCATATTTACCAATAATCTAGAATACTATTTGTTATATTTGCAATTAATTATTAGACTTATTTTACCATATATGCAAGTGTCCTATATTAATGTAAGATAAATTGAGGAAAAAACTCCTCTTTTGTTCTTAATTGATTCACAAATTTCAAAATCTTAACCATTTAAACTTTTGGAAATCCTAAAATTATATTGTTTAAAATGATTGATGTTGTTATATATCCTCCTTCACGACTTCAAAAATTGAAATTTTAAAATATTGAAAATTTAAAAGAAGCGTTAAAATTTAGAGTCTAAAATGGTATTTATATATCTCTAATGAAATAAATAAAAAGAAGATTGGGCATTTGGTGTAAATATGGGAAAGGTTTGGGGAAAAACCAAAATTGCAATAATTAATAACGTTTCAAGTTTCACGACTAATCTCACAGACCAACATGCATAAAGAAAAATACAATTTCTTTATGGTAATTTAAATTAAAAAGGGTTGAATTAAATAAAATGGTAGTCGGCGGTGTGGGGATTAGAGAATTAGAATAAACCTAAAGGATTAAATAAAATATTATGAGAAAATCTTGTTGGGATTAGAAGAGTGTGTCCATATCATAATTACATTCACTAACTTATGTGCCAAGTGGGGTTTCTCCTACAAACTTTTTCCCCCCTAAATAATTGATCTGTGGTATGATGAAGTTGTCGAACAAATATTTTTTGTCCAAAAAAAAATCTCTGGTCGGAGAGACTTCGAATTAATATTGATATCAATGAAAACATCGAATAACTTTTATCATAAAAATGTTGACAGGATGTAATTGTGACTAAATTTACTTTTTGAAAGCTTGTCAGAAACATATACATATCTATTTTTAGCCGGTTTAAATCTAATTAGTGAATAAGATACATTTTGTTTCATTTAAAAGATCAATAGTTCAATTCTTCACTTTTTAAGTCCATCTATACTTCGCATGAATGGTTAGACACCAAACAATCTTTCTTTCTTTTTTTTTTTTGCTAAAAATTGTTTTATTTTCCTAAAAGAAACGAAAAATCTCAAAATATATATATATAGATATATAACTATAATTGACACCATTGAAGTTTTGAGAGATACTTTATACTCCTCCTTTTGCACCTACGATCACTTCTCAAACAATATTAATACTAATTTTGACATGCACCTATGTTTTTGTTGATCATTGAAAATTTTGATAATTCTTTATTTTTTTAATATATAGAAAAAATATCTCATTTTCATGAATTTTTCTTTCTTACCTATAAAAAAATGTTGAACAAACCACTAAACATCTAAATATGTTGTTTTTAATCCTCTAAATATATATTTTTTTATTTTTCATCCTCGTTAACCTTGAGTCACACGACACATCTAACATCAAATTGGTCCATAGAAGTGTCACGCCAATTTTTCGTTACATTTTTAAACACCAAGTATTAACCACAAGGACCATGGATATTAATAAACAAAATATATATTAAATTGACACAGCTGTTAAAAGTACAAATAACCTATTTTTCAAAAAAGAAAAAAGTAAAAATAACCTAACCCTTAAAAAACATATCTAGAGCAACCTAAGAGGCCCATCTCTTAATTTATTAATTAAATCATCATGTGTTCCTACCCATGAAATAATATTATTAGCTATGTGCATAACATCAATTTTCAATTTATTTTTTTAAGATGCTAAAATATCCTAACTCAATTCGTTAAGAAATAAAATAAATCTTTTACAAAGTTGGAGGTTCAAAAATTTCCATTCCATAAACTCTCGTAGGTAATTCATTGGTCCAAAGAAACTAGAGTAAATAGAAAAAAAATAGAGATAATGAATTTAAAGTACATGATGATCACCTACCTAGAAATTAATTTCTATGTATTTTTAATGATTATTTCGTAAGATCAGTCGAGTTGCGTGCAAAGTGGTCCGAAGATTTATGATATCAATTAAAGCGAATTAAAGCGAAAAGGAAAACCTCATTCCTACATTATTGATGGATTTTTTTAAAGAAAATCTTAGTACAACTTTGTTGACTTTTGATGCTTCATTTTTTGTCTGGATTCAAGAGAGTTGGAAATTCAAGTCAATTTCAATCATGATAAATTCAAAAGGAAAAGGTGTTTGAGTGTTGAATTATAAATTAAATCCAGCTGCACTCTTGCCTTATTAAGCAGGAACATTAACAAAAAAAAAAAAAAAATCATACTATGCTGGATGATGCTTGATTTTTTAGGTCTAAGTTCAATGCTTATGTTTATTTCTAAAAAAAATTCACAAAAAAAAATTATTACAAAAATACTTTTGAAAAATAGCCAAAATTTGGAAGCTAAAAAAATGATGATAAACAATGTGCTAAATTGAAAAAAAAATGGTATAATATTTGTCAAATAATTATACAACATACCTTTGGTAATTAAATTGCATAATACATATTATTTAATATTAAATTTAACCTGATCTCTTCATGATCCGCCCTTACCTCTATTCGAAATTGAGATAGAAAGATATAATAAATTATTTATTTTACAATTTGTAATTAAAAATGATATTCCTTTAATTTTACACTTTAATAAAATCATTTGACGGAGTAAATATTTTGTGGAGGTAAACGATGACAGTATCTTGAGAATAAACAACGCAAAAGGATATCGAACTAACTCTACTACTAAATTTGAGTGAATTAAAATTTTTGATTCAAATTTGTTTTTTTGTTAAGGATCTTACATTGAAAAGAGAATGGATCTAACAATGGTTTATGATAGACATAGATTACTCATTTCATTGTCAATTGATTTTGAGATGGAACCTCATGAATGTTGATATGGTATCAGAGTTCAAAAGTTCAAACGAGCTTAGATGGACCACCTAAATCTTGATATTCCTCGAGACTGCACCATTTTAAAGCCCAAAATTCCCAAATTTCTAGCCATCCGAATAGGAAACACCCACTTTATTTTTTTTTTTGCTACCAAACAAAATATCAAGCAATGGAAACACCCTTTTACTTCCACCCAAGTTGCATAGTGACAAAGTTCATAGGAAAGCTGTCTTATTATTATTATTATTTTCTTTTCTTTTTTCCCTTTCTTAATAAACGAAAGCTTTTATAAATAAATATTTTGGTTGGTAATGTCAACATCCTTGAAGCAGTGAGCTGATTGATGAATGATTGAATTAATAAAGAAAAAAAAAAGATGTATTTTTAAATCATCTCTGCAACTAGAAATCTGAATAAATCTCCTAAGAAGACCCATTCTTTTTTTTCTTCCAAAACATTGTCGTTTTAATTGTACTTTTTTTTTCCTAGTCAGAAAGATTGAACTTTTAATAGACGGTTCGCAGTTTGAGAGGGACACCCATTATTGATGTAGACCTGACCATATAATTAAAGTTAAGTAGAGATCATAAATTATAATTGGATTTTTTTTAGTACAACATGTTGGGAAGAAGATTCGAACTCACAATCTCTTAATTGTAGGTATATGCCAATTATCGCTATGCTCGTTTTGACTCTAATTAGAAGTTTTATTTCTCTATGTTTGAATAAAATTATTAAATTTTATTCTATAATAAGATGAGAATGATATATCTTTAATTTTGTGAATATTGTATCATAATGTATGCATAGGATGGGAAGGAAGAGCTGGATCTAATAGATGAAATATAAACATTTGGGCCACAGATATATAAGATGTGAATATATTATATTGGTTATATATGAAAAAAAAATGAATGAGAGTCCAGATCTTGTTTAACTATGCACCTCAAATAATTTGGAATATTGAATGACTATCTTATTTAATTATCATAAATTTTATTTTTCTTTTTTCTTTTTTGTTGTCTCAAAAATAACATAGGTTAAACTTTTCTCAATGTCCTTTACATTACATTTGAGTTTAATTTTGATTTGGATATGTTATTTTTGTAAAATTTTAAATTTTATACTATGATTCAAAATACATATTTATTTTTTGTTTTTTTAGCATTATTATGCCTGAGTTGAATAGGTCAAGTTTAAACTTATTTATATTGTGCTCCAATATTTAACAATTTTGGTAGAAATGGATCCAAGAATAATGCACTTAATCATGTTTTTATAAAAGGTTTAGAAGTTCAATTTTCTCCACCTCTAAATGGAGAAAAAAAAGACGTATACTTTCTTACTGCATGGAAATGACTTTCGCTAATTAGCATACACATTTTGAAAAAAATAAAGAATGATACTCGAGAATCAATTTTTCCTTTATCTCCTAATTACTCAATTAAGTACCAACCTTTTTTTAGTACAACAACATATATATATATATATATATATATATATAGGTGAGAATTCGAACACATGACTTTTTGATCGAAGATGCATGTCTTAATCAGTTGAGCAAAACTTAGATTAACAGTACTAATTACCTAATTAAACTGAGAAGAACAAACGCCAAAACCTTTTAATGGTGCAACAAATCTAAGACACAATTTTACAATTTATAGACAAACAATTACCACATGCACATATTATTAATGATTAAACTAGTAAATACACGATGATTCCCTTATATTGTTTGCTTGAATTTCACTCTTTAAGTGTTTTTTTTTTTAGAAAAAAAAAGGTGTAATAAATCAAAAAGATTATATTAATAGTGACCTATTGTAGTTGTAGGTATGGAACACAATTATTAGAGCTGCAAAGTCCAAAAACAAGCTCATGATTGGCAAAACCGTCGTCGTTTTCTCCAAGCTTTCCGACAGCTTTCGAATAACCTTGGGAATTGAAATGGCTAAAGAAATCATTTTGTCTTTTTTTTTTATATATATTTAATTTCTTTTTCTTCTTCTTGGGATTTGAGTTGTGAGGGAAGAACCACCCACAATCCCACATTATCCCTTGGGTTGCATTGGGGTGGAATTAAAAATGGTGTTTTGGAGGGCTTTTGTGTCCATTTGTGGTTAGGTTGAAAAAAGAAAATGAATATAAAATGTAATTTATAATATATTAGAAAAAGTTTGCAAAAGAAAAAAAAACCCTCAATTGCAGTAGTACCTAACTTTCAATTTGAATAATCGTCTTCTAAATCTTCTGGATGTAACAAAATTGTTGTAATCAAAATCAAACCTTACCATTTTATCCCCATTAATGGCAGGACGTGGTAGTGACAATTCTGTAAGTTCCATGATATATTGACAATTATTTCTTCCAATGATCAATAAAATATTTCTATGTTTATCAAAAAATAAAATAAAATATTTCTATAATTTGAAACAGGTTCAAAAGTCTACAATTAATTTTTCTAAAAGATTAATTAATATAATATTTTTATACACACACTTGACTTGAGAGACGTGCAATTTTCAACTTTCTAAATTAATTAGATAAATTATTATTATACATCATGTCAATAATAAGTTGTTGAGACATAATTAAAATGATTTCATATAATTTCACATAGTATTTGGTTCTTGCCAGGCATTATTTAATTATAATAAGATTCGAAAGCGAGAAAATTATTAAAATTAAAAAAAAAAAGGAAGTTTAAATTGCATTATTGGGGGCTATACGGCGTCGTCTAGGATCCAATATGTGTGACGACGATTGGACAACCGCTCTTTAGTTTTGAAAAGAGAGCCCACTTCTCAATGCTAGAGTCCGAGTCCATCACCTTCCATCTGCGCAATTTAATTAATTAACATTATTTTCGTTTCTTTAATTTTAATTTGGTTAATACAATTTTTAAAACGTTTATTATTATTATTTTTTTAGTAGAACAGGTAGGGGTGCAATCTCTTGGTTTGAAATATATGTCAATTACCGTTGAGTTATGCTCGTTTTGGCTTAAAACGTTTATTTTGATTCTATACATTAATTTTAATTAGGTTAATATAACTTTTAAAATGTTTATTTTGATTTTATACCTTCAAATTTTGTTCATTTTAGTTTCTATACTTTTAAAATATCGATTTTGGTTACTGTAATCTAAAAAAAAATATCATTTTTGTCTATGTTTGTAAAATTTCAACATAAATTTTATATATACGGGAAACTTGTTAACACAAATTTATAGCTACATTTCGTGAAATTTTGTGAATGAAATGTCGTGCAAAAATTGTAATTGAAAGAAATGAGATTAAAATGAAATTTAAGGGATCGAAATGTTGTTTTTACGTAAACAAAAACAAATTTTTTAGAAATACATAGACTAAAATAAACAAAAATTGAAAGTTGAAACTAGGTAGACGAAATTAAAACACTTCACTAAATTATGAAATATTATTTTTTAATTTATAAAAGTATACACATTGCCTTATATATACACACACACAGAAAGAGAAGCTTTGGTGAATGATCGAATAACAAAGCAAAAACTAAGGGCTCTTAACTAACGAGTTGAAATTGATTAACTAATACTCTTAACACTAAAATATATATTTTAAAAGTATATGAATCAAATGAAAATGAAAAGATCAAAATAGTTCCTTTTTAAAAGTACGGAGACTAAAACAAACAAAACAAGTATTTCAAAGAAACAAAATAAACAAAAGATTGAAAGTAGAAAGGATCAACATGGATGTTTAAAAATTACATGGACTAAAATGAAAAAGAAAAAAATTGAAAGGGTTTAGGTTAAAAATACATGAATCAAAATAAAGCAACGTCGGGAAATACAGTGAGAAAGTAGAATTTAAGCCATAAATATAAATGCAAAGTGTGTAATTGGTGAGTCACCTGTAAGAAGTAACCAAGCGGTGAAGGAAGACGAGCATCATGGCTTTGGCCATGTTCATCCCCAGGCACTGCCTCCCTCCCATTCCAAAAGCTAGGAAACTATACGCCTTTCCCTCTTCCTGCGCCAATTTTATTTTCTTTTTAAAATCAATTCTAAATTTTAATCAAATTCCATAAACAAACAAATATATAAAATTAAAATTTATTATTCTTACATCAAATCTGTAAGGGTTGAACTTTGCAGGATCATTGTAAACACAAGGATCTGTGTGTAGTGATCTTACATCGATGTTGACGTTCCACCCTTTCTTGATTTTATAACCTGTCTCCAAACACCATTTTAACATTTTTTTTCCATAATAATTTATTTTTATTTTATGTTTCTAAAAAATTCTTTATACATATTTTATCAATGTTGACATTCCACCCTAACTTTTTTTTTTTTTTGTATTTTTCAAAATATTACTGAGATTTAGAGAGAACAAAACTTTTTTTTGTTAGGCTATTTTTGGTTCTTTTTCTTCTGAATTTGGTTTATTTTGATTTATCTACTATAAAAATTGTTATTTTGTTATCTATACTTTCTAAATCTTGTTGATGGACCAATTTGGTCTCTATTTACAAAATTTTAGCACAAATTTTATATACAATGAAACAGTTTTAATACAATTTTACGACTATTCAAGAAATTTAGTGAGTGAAGTAAAACCGAAATAAATAAAAATGAATTGGTCAAAATGGTCACTTTTTAAATATATAAAGACAAAAATGGATGTTTCAAATGTACATTGACTGAAATAAACTAAAATTGAAAGTACATGAACCAAAATACACATTTTTGAAAGTACGTGTACCACAATAAACCAAAGTCGAAATTACCGAGACAAAAAGAGTATTAATTTTTTTTAGTTTTTTAGAAAATAAAGTATGAAACAATAGTATAAATGACTATTTGAATAAACGAATCCTAAATCATTCTTAAAAAGAAAAAAAGAAAAAAAAAGTGAGAGGAGAGAGTGAAATTGCCTTGAATGTGAGAGTCTTGGAGGACTAGTCTTGGGAACCATGGCACAACAGATGCTAACCTCAAGGATTCTTTTACTATCTGATTATCATGTATAAAATGGGACCATTACTTTTCAAAGAAAAAAAAAAACATTATTTTCAATATATCAAAATATAGAGAACTAAATATACCAAATAGTTCCCTAATATTTGAGGTAATTCTCAATTGGTATCTTTCAAAATTTTCAATTAGATTCTCAATTGGATTTTTCTATTCAACTGATTGAATTTTATTTATCATATGGTATATGAGAACCATGTTCATTTATCCAATATATATGTAAACGTAATAGTAATAAATTTTACTGGATTAAAAATTTAATTGAAAATTATTTAAAAGGGAGCGTTGGATATATTTAGCCAATTACCTTAGCAGCATAAGACATGTTTCCAAGATCCTCCAACGTAAGGATACTCGAAGAAGCTCGTTTACCCAATATTTCTAATTGTTCCTCCTGTTTCAATTAAAAATAATAATAATAATAATCCATCTTTAAATTACTATTCTCCAGTATTTTATTTTTTAAGATATATTTTTCCTTTTAGTTCAGAGGCTTAAATGGGTTAAAAAATGTATAACACAAAAGCAAAAGATTTTAAATGAGTCCAATCGATTAAATTTATGGTAACTCATTACTTAACCTTTGAATGAGATGATATGATTTTTTTGTGTTTGATTATTTTAATAGGCTTACTCTTAAATTTTGAAGGACATCTTGATTCTCATCTAAGAACTTGACCATCCAAGTGATGGCACTCGCCGTGGTATCCTGGCCAGCGATCAACATCGTCAAAATGTTATCTACAATCTCTGCATCCGACAGCGTGCCTCCGCCCTCCTCCTCCTTCAATAGTCGTTGTAGGAAATCCTCGTGTTGGGCTTTAGATCTCCGTCTCTCCCGAATCACCTTTTCGAGCACTTCTATAATTCTTTCTCTTGCCTAAAATTATATTTACTGCTATAACCAATCAATTAAGCTTTTGAATTTAGTGATGATCAATGGAGTGGATATAACCTTGAGGCCGTTGTGGAATCTTGTCCCGGGAAACCGCCATGGGAAGGCGAGCATTGCCTCACATACATGAGCCACCTCCTTCTGCAGTACCTCTAATTCGTTTTCGCTCTCTAAGCTCATCAGCATCTTGCACATTGCCTTGCAGGTTATCTTCACAGTCACAAAATTATTGTCAATATATATCAAAACTAAAAGAAAAAAGTTAAGGTTTTTACTTTTTGATTCCTAAATTTTTAAGACCTTGATATATATATATATATATATATTTTTTTTTTTGTTTAATGGTTATGAAACTTTAGCTTATATATTATATCAGGTTAGTCAATTTTAACATTTTTCATGAAAAATGTGGATTGAATTAAAATTTTGAAAACAACATATTGACTAAATTGAAAAATGAGCACATATTTAGAGTAAGGTTAAAAAAAGAAAATAAAAATGAATTTACCTTGAGCGCTTGGTTGAGGAGGAGAATGGTAGATCCAGTTTCCCAAGTCCGAAGCGCGTAAAGGATTTGTTGATCGAACTGCGGGACGAAGGACGCCAAAAAAGTGGCGGAGAATAAATTGGTGAGACGGGCGCGCAAGAATTTGTGGTACTCATGCGAAGCACAGAGCAAACTCCGGCCGCCGAGTAGGGCGGCGATCGAGCTTATGTACTTCTTGGTGAACTTCCCTCCGCCGTCGCTCAGTATCAGCTTCGCGGATTCGGTGCTCGAAACGAACACATGCGTCCCTCCGAAAATCCGCGTCTTAAAACACCGTCCGTATCTATAAAGTTTTACAAATATGGAGAATAAGCCATTTAGATTGTGTTTGGAAATGACGGTAGAAGGAGATCAAATCTAATATAAAATGTGTTCATTCATAGTTATTTTGGAGGCAACTTTATCATTTAAATATAAATACATAAAGAATGGGTATGGATGTTTATGTTTACCGGAGGCAGCGGATTCGGACGAAATCGTAAACGCCGTTGGTGGTATTAATGGCAGCCATGAACTGGAGCGTCTCTCCGACGAGAGGCAATCCGGTGGTTCCGGGAGGAGAATGAGAAGGGCAGGTGCTCCTGTTGGGTCGTGATCGGAGGAGGAAGAGAAGGGCGGCGCCGAGGCAGCAAAAGCAGAGGGCGGAGAGGCAGGGCATGATTCGGATTCGTAGAAAGCAATGCGCAGTTGTTTGGTATTATATAGATAGAGAAAAGAGAAGTGAAATGGCCGACACAAGTGGAATGGAGCGATGGAGATAGAGATAATGGAGCCACCAACAAATGTTTCTTCACTATTTAGCTGAGGGAAGCAACCAAAAACAACAACAATATTTGAGCTACTGCTTTTTAGAGGTGGAATCTTTTAATTTGACTTGAAACGATGTATCTAGCCATGAACGGGTTGAAGAACGAAGAGAGCTCTAATAGACCATATGTGGCAAAATACTTGTGACTTGTGGCAGAACGTAGAAAAAGACTATTAAGTGCCGAGTACTTAGAGTATTTTCCAAGGGAGGAGTAATGAGGGTGGATTTGATCAATAGTTGACTGTTCTCTCCATAAATATCTTTTTTTTTTTTTTATATTTATAAATATCTTTTTTGTTTGGTAAAGTTAACATCGAGTTTGCTATAATTTGTGTTTGTGAAAAAATTAGCATCGTGGTTTGGTCATTGGTGATAATTTGAAATAAAGGGGGCTTTTACTGTACTAATTATTATTATTTTAATTTGAAAAAAGGGATTGATAATAAAACAACTCGGTCTTCTTTTTTTGTGTGTTTTTAACGACTAATATTAACTTAAAAGTTGTGGTCAAATATGCCCTTAATTTGTGTAGAAACAATAAATAAATAAATGATATGATATGATGCCAAACAAAAATTATTAAGACTTTTTTTTTAAGACAAAAATTGTCGGAAGAAGTATTGATCTAAACTAATATGCTTTTAATTAGTTCCTCTCGTAACATCTATGTGAGACTTGTACTAATTAGGTACATGTTATTCATCTAAATCCACATAAAAGTTAAGTCAATTAAATTTAAAAAACTAACATGCACAATGTTCAAAAGTTTACATCATTGATCCTGACACGACGAATCAAATATAATGTTATGATTGAAATTATAGTACTAGATTTACCTGAAACGAGGTTAAAGAAGCAACGTAAATTGAACTGTCTGGATTAAGCTAGCTAGGTGACCACCCGACCAGATCATATCCGACTTGATGAAACTCCCTCGATAAATAAGAGAAAAGACCTAGGATGCGACACAACTTTATTTTTGTTATTCTCAATTGAACTGATACTCACAAAAATGTATTTGAAGCCTGAATCCAACTCAACATAATAACCAAAGTATGAGATCAACTAGGATCCTAATAGGCAATGCAACATGTGGAGCGAATATTGTACAAGCTCATGATCTTTTAGTTAGAAATAAATGTCTTAATCAGTTGAGCTAAACTCATGTTATCTATTTAGTCTATACTTAAAAAATTTTACATATCCATCAAAGATCTAAATTAACTCGTCACGTAATTTGTTACATAATATATCAAACATGACATGAAAATACTAAATCGATGATGTTAACGATTTGAACTTTTTAAACACAAAATTAAAAGTCTTTTTTTTTTTAAATATGGAACTGAATAGATACAATCATTTTAAAAAATAGTTTTCATGAATAGAATACATTGTTCAAGAATGCTAGTACAAATAAGGACCCGGTGGTACATTCAAAGTGGATCTTCAATTATTTCATAGAAAGATATAATTTTTTATTATTTTTTTTCTCATATGATAAAACTCCCCAAAACCCCACCAGATTTCGCAGAACAAAAACAATCCCACACTGTAAAACAAAATTGCCTTTCCCTCTTTCAGATCTCATACCCTGCGTTTGCTCGAAGCCGTCGCAGCTCTTTCTCTCATGTCCCGCTGAGCTGATTCTTGCACCTCCGTCCCCAAAATCCGATCATTACTATCCACTCCGTTTTCCTGGTTCAATTCGCTTTCACATTACTCACTTCTCACCTTCTCGCCGTGTTTATTGCTTGATTTTTGTATTCAATTGTAGCTGCATTGTGGAATGTGGCTTTTCTCAGAAGATCTAAGGTTTATATCACCGGATAGTTACGGACTATATGCAATTTTCAGATCAGGTATTTGAATCTTCTTTCGATTCTGAGGATGATTGATTAGGCTGTCGTTGCCGCTACTGTTTGTTTCTTTTTCCTCTTTTGTTGGAACTTTATTTATGTCTATTTCGCCATTTCTCTCTCTCAGAGGACAAACGCACGGGATGGAGATTGTACTAAAAGAGAAGGACGCTGCGGATTGGGTTTATAGAGGCGAAGGAGCCGCTAATCTTGTTCTTGCTTATACTGGCTCCTCTCCAGCTTTTGTACGTTGAACATAATAAAAAAAATGGTTTTCGTTACTCCGTTAGAATTAATTTTGCAGTTTATACGTTAATGATTGGAAAGAAAGCAAAGGGTGGTGCAGATGCTTTTCTGTAGTTGCATGTGTAACTAGGGAATGGGGCATTCAGATAACTAGGGAATTGTTGAGAATTACCATTGTTCTATACGTATCATATAAGAATGTAAATGAAGAGACGATTTAAATTCAACCTAAAGAAGAGAGAAGATCGAATTGAGAATTAAAACTGTTTGGGGACTAAACTATTCTTCTTGATATAGATTGGAAAAGTTATGCGCATACAAAAGGCTCCCATCAATGGATCAAATTGTAGGAGTCCGACGGCATTTTCCAAGTACGAGTACTTGTTGTGGGGTGACATAGGGAACCTTATGTCATCCACTGACAGAGACACTGCTGCCCAAACCTACGTGCAGCATGTAATGAGCCCCCTATTGGGTTCCAAACACGTTGATGCTGGTGTATGTTTTTCTTTTGCCCTTTAAGTTGGTTGATAAATTCCAGAAATACAGCTGATTGTCGTCTAATTCTATAATTTAAAGTGTTGCAAAAATTTGAATACACAAACGGTTGTTGAGGCTATGGTGACTTACCTTGTAGACATGATATAAATTTCTGACCGCAGCACCCCTTTACATTCGCAGAAACTTGTCTTGGTAAGCAGAGAATTTCTGGAGTTGGCTGAGAAGAATGTAAGTAGCCAACGCCCATCTTGGAGAGTAAATACTGGAAAGATTGATACACAACGTGATTATGTTCTTGTTCTATCTGATCATTCCATTTTCCCTCACGGTAATGATAGTTTTTCTGTACTTTTCTATTAAGTACCATTGTACCCCTGCATTTTCTTTTAAAGAAGGGGACAACCCGCATGTTAGCTTGTGTAGTCTGTGACTTGTCATCTTTCCACTTAACAAATAAAGGCGAAGAAGCTGTCTGTGTACTAGTAAAATTATTATAGACGGGTCTGTCATGCAATTGTACTACTTTTTTTTTCCCTTCAAAGGAGCATGTTTTTTTCCCCTTCAGTGTAGCATTTTTTTTCCCCATTCCCAATAGTCCTTTTCCCTGAAAAGTGAATCAAGGCGGCAGATAGAACCTTTTGAACATTTTCCGAATTCCGAACAGGGTTGCCTAGTAGGTTACCCGTCATAGTAACTTCTTCATCTGAAGAGAAACTTAAAAGTTAAAACTATTGACTTGGTATTGGTTTGATTTATTTTAAGTGGCGAGCTGTTAGAAACTAAGAAATGAAAGAATTGCATCGTTTTTTTAGGAATATTACAAAGCTTCCCGAAGCATTCAAGTGGCTTGGGCTTGGTGCTTTGGAAATTGGACCCTCCTTTTTCTTATTGTTTTCCTGTCTGCTTCCACTCTCTTCTCTTCTTTAATATGCTGCTAACTAACTAGTGGCTGTCCTTTTTGTAGTTCTGGTTGGTCCTCATAAAAAAGAAAAAAGCAGATGTATAGAAGTAACTAGCATAATGTATATGGCAGCCTAACCACCCGTACCTATCTCAACTCACCACCTACCTGCGGTAGTCAGCAACAACCAGTCTCGCCATCTACATCTATTGTGAATTCTTTCCCTCAAGTACGTAAAATGTACTAGAATTATATACCATCCAGGAACATTCATCTTCCACTGCCCCAAATAAAATAACCTCCCTATCTTTACCTACCTCATGTTTAAAATGAAAAATCCAACACTAATTTTAGTTTCTCATCAAGATGGAAAAATTAATCTTCTATCCATCCTGGATCTACAATCCAGCACCTCTGCCCCCAATATTCATCGTCTGCCTCCCCCCTTTCCTTTATTTGGAGAGAGAGGGGGAGGGGTAACATTTGGAATTTGGGACTGGTTTGTGGATTAGCTTTAGAAGCATTCTATTGATAAAGTTTAGTCAAATTTGTTGATATATTTTGGCATCTTATGTGTATTATTTTAAATCTGTTGAGTTTTCATGGTGTAGGAGGGCCAATTTTGGAGTGGAAAGGGTTTCCTAATTCCCTGTTTTATCATTGTCTAATTTGTTGCGGTACTTTGATTTCTCTCTCTTCTTTTTTCTAAGAAAAATAGAAAAATGTGCATCTTCTAAATTGTTATTATAGTTTATTGTTAATAATTAGATATTCAAATCATATGATCTTGATGAATAGTCAATTCTCGTGCTGTATACGATTTTGTTGATTAAAATTTGTCTCCATCTTCTGCATGCTCTTGAAAAATACAAGCCAATGGATTAAAAAAGGAAGAATATTTAAACATATATGTGTTTCCGGCTCTGGGTTTCTGCTGGAATGAAATGTTACCACACCAATTGTCTGGCCTCACTTGCAGACATGATCTCAGGCGGAGATGTCCTTGTTAATTTCCCCCCGCCCCTATTGTTAGTTTTTCACTTGTTTTTATTCTATCATTCTGGTGATTAAATTTTTTTACCCTCTCTATTTCAGGTGCTTTAGAAGGTGAGCCTTGCATATCTGTTGAGATAAAGGTATGTCTCACTGCTATGTTATTTATTTTGCTTTTCTTTTTTGTTGGCATTGTTTAGTTTAGTTCTGCCAGCATTACTCCAAATGAATGATTAAAAGTGGTTTCTTTTTATTTTTTATTTTTTTGTTTTCCTTACCCCCAAAGCCAAAATGTGGGTTTCTCCCATTCTCAAGGTTCATATCCCATGTCAATGCGGTTAAGAGGTGTATGACCCGTTTCAGAATGCACCAAGCGCTTAAGTTGCACCAAGAAGAGGTAATATTTCCTTTGATTTGTCTATTCGATGGAGTAATGTACAACTTATTACTTCGAGGTGGTGGTATACATATAGCAAATTCTTTTATATCTACTCCCTCTCCTTGATGCTTCAAAACTGGAAGGCCCTCTTATTTTAGTTTCTTTGGGAAGGTCCTTTACCCCTTGCTCTTAGGTTGTTCTTTTTTGTGTGATTAATACATCTCTTAAGTTTCCTATTAAAAAAGAAAAAAGAGATAATATTTCTTCATCAATTCTTTTAGAGGCTAAATTATGATAAGTATTCCTTACATTTAGTGGCTCTTATTAAAAAGTGATCCGGTATTATGCTTGCATACTCCTGTGATTGAAAATTTAGTTTTGAGTTACTTGTTTTAATTAATTAAGCTGTCTTAATTTATTATTTCCTAATATAATTTTCACTATGGTTGCACTCTACTTTGTAGATATCGGAGTTCAGTGATTATGATCCACTAGATCTCTTCTCTGGATCCAAGGATCGTATACTTAAAGCAATTAAGGATCTTTTTTCCACCCCTCAAAACAACTTTCGGGTGTTCTTGAATGGCTCTCTTATATTTGGGGCATTGGGTGGTTCTGCAGAAAATACTGATGTGATTGTTGGAGAAGCATTTGAAGATGCACTCAAGTGTGTCATCCTAGCAGATGATGGGCTGTGTACTATTAGCTTGCTACAGCTTGTCACTGAAACTTTATATAAATCTGGAGTTCTGGATCGACTTCTTGAAGTCCAGAAACTTGATAGTTTGGACATAGAAGGTGCTATTCATGCATATTATGATGTAATTTCGGAGCCTTGTGTAGTTTGTGGACAGCTAAACGAAGATGAAGAATTGCATAGATATGCCTCTTTGCATTCCCTCCCTCGTGATCAAAGCTTGAAGATTGTCAAAAACTTCTTAATAGCTGCTACTGCTAAAGACTGCAGCTTGATGATTAGCTTTAGGCCAAGAGGTGAAGATTGGGGGTCTTCAAACAACACAATACGCCTTGAATCAACAGGGCAATTTTTCGATTATAAGGTATATGTAATTCATTATTTTCATTCAGTGTATTACAAAGGGATGCCAGATTATTTAAAAGCATTTTATATTACAGTTCTTCAAATTGATATTTTTGCCACTCAAGAGTAAGGTTTTGAGGGATATAGGAAAAAGAGAATTTACTTTCAGAAACAGTTATGAACATTGAAATCAAGCATCATGCCAAGTATTTGATGTGATCATAATAAGATTTGGTTATGTAACTTGTGTTATTAATAATTTATCAGGTCTCACCAAGATATACTGATCTTTTCTTTTAAATGGTATTTCAATGTTGTATCTCTTTGGGCTTGTGTAACATATTTTCCATCTGCTTCAGTTATGAATTTACTTCAATACACCGTTTGTTTGAAACTCCTCTTCAGTCCAAGTCTAAATGTACTAAAAGAAGCAATTCTCAGTATCTTGAGTAGGTCTTTCTCAACTGTATGGTATCAATTATTTGTAGGTGGCAAATTACATGCTTACAATATTTCAGGTATACTTTATTGATCTGGATCTGAAACCTATGAAGAAGATGGAAGAATATTATGAATTGGACAAGAAGATAGTGGGTCTCTACAGGAAAATGGTAGAGAAAGGGAAAGTAGATGATATTTCAAATGCAAAATTTACGAGTCTAAGTTTGGAAAGTAGATGCAATATTAAGGAATAATTTGCTCATTGAGGATTTATTTGTGTATGTGGTAAGTCCAATACTCCGACTGCTTTCCTTGCCATAATTATTGTTGTACGAATGCCATGAAAAGTGAAGTGCATGTTTTGGAGTGTTAGTTACACGGTAATTTATATTTACCATTGTACTATATTTGTCTCTTCTTTTTAATGGCTCTTAAGATTCTGTGTTGGAACAAAATATACGACATGTCACCATGGATTTTTTAGAATCAACATGTTTTATGATGTTTTATTATAGATTTTTAACAACCAAGGTATTGAATTCCAATCCTCGCATAATGAATGATCATGTCCCACCCCACTAATCCTTGAGTAGATTTTGCCCACCCCAAGGCCTGTGCTAGCAAGGAAACAATAAGGAGTTTAAATTATTAAATTTTCCACTTTGTAAGTTTGAGTTAGGTCATTGGAGACTGGCGAGTAACTCCAAATATCCGAAGCCTTTACTAATAGGGCCACCCTTGGAGGTTATGATTAACATGTTGATTTTCCGTAAATTTACTTGCTTACCTGGCTTCTTGTCTTAATTTCCCATAGTTGCATCATCTTTAGGAAGATTGTCTTAGCGCTTAGTGTCAGAACATTGAAATTGTGTTACCAGCAAACTGGAAATGTTTACATTTTTCACGTGAAGGTTATACTTGCTTGATATTTTTAATATAATTGATTATCATTAATGTTTACAGAATACTGGAGATGGAGGGTTTGTATTGCCCAAGTCTATATCTGGACCTTCGGATAAGGATTTGTGGGGCATGCTTGAGTGCTGTGTATAATGGTCCAATGAAATGGCTGCTCTTGGTTGTACCTTTCCCTAAAAAATGAGCGATTGAAAAGGTCACTATCTCCCTTTGACTTTATTTGTATTTATTTGCTTGCATGAAAAATCTCTCAAGAATTCCCGTCAAGGAGAACAAAGGTCTCTCACAAAGCCGGTTAGTGTGGCAAATATGAGATGAGTAGGCGAACCCTCATTGATTTTTATTTTTCCATTAGGAGCTTGTATACATTTTGCTATACCCATGGGCATGAAGGGTTCTTAATGTTAGTTGAATGGCCGATTCTCCAATAGATTTGACCCGCAGGATCACCTATGGCTTCTCTCAATTCAGTCTTTCTGGAAGTGGTTTGGCTTTCTGAATAATCCAGTTGAATTAGACGTTTTTGGAAAATAAATGTTGCTTTTTATGGTATATACAGTCCTAACAATTTGCTGTCATTTTCCCCTTGGAAGCATTTCTTGTATGGTGCTGCCTTCAATTGGTTGTTTTTTTTAGTCTAAAAGTAAGAGGTACATGTGATTTTGCCTTTCACTTATTTTCAATTTAATGATATTGAAATATCTTCTTAATTCATATTCACGTGCATTCACTTTTATACCCTCCCCACTCCTTCTACCTCCATCCCTTTCTTCCAGTCTCTAACTATTTCCTCCATTGCTGCCTCCCTGTGGAGGATCACTCTCCATCGTGAGGACTTCCTCCCCCATCAAATTTTGCAATACTGTTGGGCTATAGACCTGATTTCTATCAATGAAGAGATATTCTTGGATTCATTGATGGTTATGACGTTTCTCATAGGAGCTGGACTTTTTGTGGTGTAGGGTCAGTGAGTAAGTATGGTCGTCATCCCTTTGATTGGGTGGTAGGCGGGGTTCTAATGGCACTCTTAGGAATATGTGGATAGCTATTTCTTCTGGATTCCCCTTCTTTCCTCGGTTTGTTTATTATTTGGTGGGGGATAGGGGAATTATACCTACTTCTGAGGGGATAGCTGGTTGAGGAAAAACCTTTTTGCTCCTTGTTCCGTTGCTTGTATCATCAAAGGGTTGGTTGGTGGCTTCCGTTTTGCCTTTTCTTCCTTGATTTTTTGTTTCCATTGTCCTTTGTTCGCTAGGGAGACATTGGATCTTGTGGCCTTATTGTCTAGGTTGGGTGGGGTACTTCGTTATGAGCTTGGGCAGGCAGGATTCTCGTCTTTGGTCACCTAATTCTTCCGAATTGTTTTCGTGTAAATCCTTCATGGATTGTGGATCCTCTCCCCTCTTGTTGCTCCACTTTTTTCTTTGCTTTGGAAGGTTAAGATTCTACAGTAGGTCAGATTTTTTGTGGTAGGTCTTACACAGCAGGGTTAATACTTTGGATCGTGTTGCGAGACATTCTTCTTTTTTGATAGGGCTGCAGTGTTGTATTCTTTGTAGAGGTGCCACAGAGAATCTCAATCATCCCTTGTGGTCTTGATAGTTTGCTTCCTCAGTTTGGAATTGTTTGTTTGAGGGTTTTGGGGTTTGTTCTATTCGCCCTAGAGAGTGTAGTTTGTTGTTGGAAGAGGTTCTCCTTCACTCTTCATTTCGGGACAAGGAATCATTTTTTGTGGTGTGCAGGACTTTGTGCTGTTCTGTGGGTGCGGGAGGAGCTCTTGCTTGGTTCATGTTTCTCTTCGGGCCTTGGTGTCCAAAGTGTTTTGTAATTACCCCTTAGACTTGATCTTGTTAGATCGGAGCATCTCCTTTTAGTTTGGCCCCTTTTGTTAGACTGTCTTTTTGCAAGCCATTTTGTATTCTTTTGTTCTTCTCAATGAAGCATGACCTTTTTTTTTTCCCCGCATTCACCTACAAAATTTCGGCCTTACCTTTAAAAATGGATCCACAAAGAAGCTGTATTAGAGCATGGTTGCAATTATGTGGAAGTGAGCAAGAAAAGAGGATTTTGCCCGGCATCTTGTGAAATGAGAGAGCACCGTAGAAACTGTGGTTTTGTTTATCCTTTAGGAGTAAGGAAGCTCTTAGGTACTGTTGATACACCCGAGGAAAAAAGGAAGCTTTGGGATTCTCTTAATCCTCCATTCTCGGAAGCAAAAGAAGGAACATGAAATTCTTTCTCCTTTCTTTTGCAGGTAATGGGGATCGGATATATCTGTAAGAAAGAATGTTTAGCTAAAGAATAACTTCTTGGTCATCAAACCCACTCAGTCTCTATGAACGCCCTGGTGTTGCTACATAGTGTAGAAGGATTAATATGACTATGTATGAAATTTTGTGCGACAACCCCTCAACTATACCTGCCCCTCACCATACATATGGCATTACGTTCATGCACTCGCTCTCTTTTTAGCTTTCCTCCACCTCTGCTTTACTAATCCTGGGGGTTGGGGCGTCGACTTACCCTTTACGAGAAAAGAAGCTTTAGTTCTATTGACTCATCATGTAAATCATTATTTTAGCTCATAACTTGCTAGTTGACTATTGACTTGGATTGGTTCTATGTCCTTCATTCTTCCTTTTGCAGGTATGTAAAAGAATGGAGATCAACCAAGAAATTAGAAAACTTTTTAAAAAAGATGTAGCTGGTGTAGTGGTGCGCACACTACACGTTGCAGTGCGGCGCTGCGGCGTCGAGATGATAAATTGTACAGAGCCCTAATTTTATGAGGGCAAGTGTAGGGGAGCCATGTGTAACATAATGTTCTACGTTCTGAAGGGAAGGACAAGACAATATAGACAAGAAGGGACAGAGTTGGCAGAAGACAAAATTTGAGTGATCACGTTTCTGATTTCTCCTCCATTTTAGCTTCATGTCTAT
Organism: Momordica charantia; assembly: GCF_013281855.1. Classification (NCBI taxonomy): domain Eukaryota; kingdom Viridiplantae; phylum Streptophyta; class Magnoliopsida; order Cucurbitales; family Cucurbitaceae; genus Momordica; species Momordica charantia. Next base: position 5,601,572 of record NW_028275166.1, read on the forward strand.
ACGGATTTGATTATTTTTATTAGAAGTGAAGTAAAATTTGGCTTCTAGAATCCCTACTCTGTTTTTCCTTTTAAGTTCTATATTTTGTTTTTTCAGTTTTAATTGTCTAATAAAATCACAATGGTTCCAGACACAACTTGCATTCAAACACTCGATGGTTCGTCGTATCCTACAACAAATACTAAGTATCGCATCTTACTACCTCGGTGGTGGCATGATAATCCTTTAAAATCGAGCACGTAGAATCTAACTAGTTTCCCTTCCACAGATAGAAGCATATACAAGATTGAAAAAGAAAAGCTTAACTCCAGAATTTATATACAAGATTGAAAAAGAAAAGCTTAACTCCAGAATTTATACTAATTCATCCTAACTCAAACTAGCAGGACCTCAATATTCTTAAGGTATCACAACAATGGCTATCTAACTTCTAAGTACCGTGACAATGACTAGTTAGGATGTACACGAAAATACGTCGGATAAACTCACCGTGTCGACAAAACTCTACATCCTTATCATCTCTCAGACCCCACTGCCACTACTCCCTAGATTAGATTACTTGTATGTAGCTGGATTCTGGGTACTCACCATCTACACAGGATTCCATGGCAGATCCAAGAACAAAGCAGCAAAAGTCATTCATTCCCAGAGTCATCCAGATGGCAACTGATACGAAATGGAACCAACATAATCATAAATTTAGAATAGAATTTATACCACGCCTTCAACATCCAAAATCCTTGTAGATGAATCAATATGCTTCTTTGCAGCAACAGAGCAAGCTGGAAACTTAACTGAAACACTCCTTTCAAACTCTAACAGTCTCGTGGAAACAAGCAATATACAACTACAATTATCAACTTTATAAAATGGACAATCAAATCAAAAATGAAATTTTTTTAAATGCTTTTGGTTTGTTTAATAATTGTTTCTGTTTCTCATGTGTGTGTATATAACATAAAAAATTTAATATTGAATTTGAATAATTAAATTTATATAAAACTTTTACTTTTTTAATCTAAAATTTTAGACAACAAAAAACATAAAATAGTCATCAAACATATCTTCATAGTTGCAGTATGAAATCATTTACAAAACCATCGATTACTTACTAATGGCTCATGGTTGGACCAATCTTCACCTAATTTATTTCAAAGAGGACCAAAGTTACTCCACATTAATAATTTTTTACTTCTCAAATATTTACAAATCCTTATACTTAACATCAAAATGTTCTCCGATTGAAGTTCGCCACCGCCAACGGCCCCCAAATGCCGCCGATTCTACCGCCTCCGCCTCCGCCACCGCCAGTTTCTTCCGGCAAATCAAAAATCGACGCCAATGGCACTAAACATAATCCTTTACCTTTTAGATCACTTTCACCCTCTTTATTCTCCTCGTTTAGCCCATCCTGCAAAATAGTACATAAAAGCGTATAATTAAATTTAATTTCTATCAAAATTTTTATATGTCTATGAAAGATAAGTCGACATTTATTTTTTTTGAGTTGAGGCTCTCACCCGACACATCGTTTTGTAGTTTCTGTGACGACATGATTTCATGTAAGAGTGGCTTAGCATCTGTACCCAATATCATGAATATTAGCCCATGCAAGTATAACTTAACAGATACAAATACCTATTAAATCTATAATTTTTTTAATTAATATAGTATTTATATTTTAAATAAAAAGAAATTATTTAGAAATGAAAATGGAAGTAATACCTCAACTTGGTTTTGAAGGAAATTTATGTAACTTATAGCCTCCATTAAAACTGATGCTGTGTCAGTCTGCAACATTATCCAAAATTGCAAGGGCAATTTCGTAACTTAGAAAAATAAGATTTAAAAATAAACATTATTTTAAACAAATTTTGTTTGATTTTTCATACCTTACCAAAGGGTGCTACTAATTGCTGAAGTGCTGCAATTCTATCTCCTAATTTCTCCTTCCTAATCTGTCAATTAAAAATTACAAACGAAAAGAGTGTCAAAAAAGTATAATTAAAAGTTTTGATTAGCTTACTTCGAGAATATTATATTAACTTAATTTAGTTTAATATACTAATCACTCAAATGAACTATTCCACTCTACATGATTCAATCCATAACCACTCACCTTAATTTGAAAAAAATTGTTGTTATAGAGAATGAACCGATCAAAGAGACTATTATATATATTACATTTTCATAAAAATAATTATTTTCAAATTCTCTCTTTATCATTTCAATAACGATTTGTAACAGTATTTCATCGAGGACATAAATAATTCTGTTGTGTTAATGAAAATTTAGAGGTGAAAGTATGAAATTGGGAAGGAAAAAAACTAAATGAAAATAAACTCAAAATTTAGGCCTTGAAACTTAAAAGAAACTAAATTAAGGAAAGAAATCTTTTTCCAAAATTAAATTTTTTTTTCTTTTTGGGAATTCATCATACCTTCAAAGGAGGGCAAGTGGCGCGTGGCTCCACTCGCGTTCTCTTGGGAGTGGCTTGAGTTGGCTTTTGCTGCTTCAGGGTACAAGGTCTCTTTGCTTGGGAAATTTCATGGTTTGGCATCTGCAAATTACATTATTAGGCATTAACTTTTAGAAAAAAATTATTAATATTAATCTCACATGCTATAATTATAAATATTTCGTTATAAATTTTTTTTTAAGAAACCACAAATATATAAATATTGTATCTATATAAGGAAAATTCTAAGATTGGTTAGTCATTTTTTAGGATTTCAACTTTGGACATTCAAATAGGTAAATAATTCTTCCTGAATAAAAAAAATAAAGGTATATAAATTCTTCCCAAAATTCCAAAATTTAGTGAAAAATTCCATTATTTATATCTAGTATACTAATTTTATGACACAAAAAAGCTTATTTTTATTGGAAAGAAATTAAATTAAGGTCTAAATTTTTTTAATCAACCAACTATCATACTTATCATGCATTAGTTTTTATATTTTGAAAGTTGGATGAATGTAGGTAAATTTAACCTATATAAGTTTTTTTTTTATATCTTTAAGTTCAACAACATGGTTTGAAAATTCAAACTTGATTATGTTCAAATTGGTTTAGCATCAGAGTTTATTTGGAAACCTAAGAACCAAATTTTTAACAAAATTCAAAGAATCAAGGCAAGATATTTGAATGAAAATCAATTTCAATAGTGAAAAGTAATAGGTTAAAGTTCTTAAACTTTAATATGCCTTAAATTTTCAATTTATCCCAACCTCATTAACATTTTTTAAAATTCGTTAACTTATTGGGTACAAAATTTAAACATTAAAAAACGTGAAGCCGATTAGATATTGAATTATGATTAGTTTAGAACTTGTTAGAGCCTTTTAAGTTGGAGAATCTATTAAGGGACTAAACTTTGAAATATAATTAGAATGAATAACTCACTTTAGTAAGAAGAGATGAGGCCCTTGATTGTTGCATAAGATAATGTGAAGAAGCAAAAGAAAGGCTTTGGTCAAATCCCAAAGAGCTTGAAAACTCTGCCATCAATGGCTTCCTTGAAGAAACATTAACAGTAGGATGAATCTTGCTGCAACAACAGCTTTGAGAAAACTTGTCCAAATCTTCAGTGCATTTGGGAGAAGAACCTGAGGCCTCCTCCTCTTTGGTTTCTCCAAATTTCTGGCCCAATTTGCTGCAATGGTAGGGCTGCAGGCTTGTGAAGCTCTCTGCAATATCAATGCCTGGATTCAAGTCTTGAAAATGAAAATTCGGCTCGAAATCACCGCTCGGAGACCTGCGATCAAATCTCGAGAACGGTTACCTTACCGATGCAGCTAAACCCAAATTCGAATCACAGTAAGCAAGCAGAATTTGTTGATGTTGGTGTCAAAGTTCAGTCTACTGACGTGGTCGATGGAGGATGGTGTGACAGCATGTGCGTAACTTGCAAAGTCTTGCACCATATTCTTGCCCTCCTCTTAGTTCTTCCCAATCAAGTTCTAACTTGAGTATCAGAGGGTGTTTGGCAGGGCATCACACCAATGTTGAGTTTGATTTTGCAGGTCACATCATCCTCCATTGACCACATCAGCGGATCAAATTTCGACACCAACAATTGACATACCATAATGATTGACAAATGGATAGAAATACAATATCGGGAATACTTACAACGGGATGTCGGGGGTCCAAGCATGGCTGCTCCCGGAACCAATAAGCAACTGGTTTTCAAGTTGAAGGAGTTGGTGATGGAGATTTGCAGAGAGATCCATTGTTGAAAACTAGAGGCAATCTCAACTCTCCCATTCCCTTATTAGGGGATACCTTCTTTTTATAATGCCTCTCTTTGGGGATCTAAAATAATGGATAAAACAAAGTTTTTGAAGGACAGTCTTTTGTTATGACCAATGAATTGATTTTTAATAATTGGATTATGTACCGCTTCTTTTTACTTTATGATATAATCCAATATAAAATTTCTACGAGAAAAAAGTTTAAAATAATATCTACAAATTTATTAATTATAAGATAAATATATCACTAATAGTAAAAAGTGTTTTGATAAAAATATTGTCATTGAAAAAAATGAAAATTATATTTTGGCCTCTTTTCTTTAATTATTATAATCTTCCACTTTGGAGTAAAAGTAGTTGATTTTAAAGTTCACACTAAAATGTGAGAGGTCAAAAGAGCTATTGTAAAGAATGTTATAATAATGTACCATTTATTTGAGATAGAATATTGTAATTTGAAAAAAAAAAGAAAAAGAAAAAGTATAGTCTTATTCTGTGAGACTACCTATTTGAGGACATTTTTATAATATTAGGAAAAAAAAAACCATATTTTTAACTAAGTTGCATAAGCTAGGCCACCCAATATTTACCGTTTTGATTTAATTTTTGAGAAAATTGTATTTTATTTTTGTTTCTAATGTTGGAATGTTTTTTCAATCTCTGGTCTCTGTTTCAAAGATTTCAATTTAGTCTCGTGCATTTTAACATTTTCATTTGTATCAATTTTGTTAGTGGATGTTTAATGGAGCTAATAATAAACTTCTAAGACATGAAAATAGGTAGAAAGTAAGAAGAAAAATTAACCTGCCTAAGAAAAAAATTTTAATTCTTGTGATACTACATGCAACTGTCAACTCTAAATTGCATTTTTCTAAGCGGTCACAAAGGATTTTATTTATTATTTCTTTATTAAAGAAAGAATGCTATTATCAATCGACTCAGATTTAAATGATTTGTACAAGTTAACACGAAACGAACCTATTAATATTACATTAATTTGTCATCGATTACGGTTAGCTTTTTCAGTTTAAGCATTTCGATCAATTTTTCCTTGTACCCCTACATGGACATTTAGTTAACTAAACTTAGAGATTTTGACATTGGATTTTGAGTTTTTTTTTTTTCCTTAAAAAATTATTGCTTGCAAAACTTGGAACCATTTTTACGGTTCAATTTTGGGGTCTAATAGATAATACTTTTATGGTTATTATTCAAGTTTAGAAGTCAATTAGATAAATTAAAGCTTCAAAGTTAAGAATAATTAAAGTACCAAAATTTTTAAAGGGTTTCCTTTTTTCCATAAAAACTTTTTTAAAAAATCCAATTTTAGGCAACATGACATATGGTGCCCTCAAGTCTCTTTATATCTTTGACCATATTTCTCTCTTCTTTCCTTCTTTCCTATTTAAAGCTCTCTCTTTCTCTATTTAAAGCTCTCTCTTTCTCTATTTAAAGCTCTCTCTTTCTCTACTGCTTTATTCATAACTTTATTTGTGAAAGGTTTCTCCACTCGTGCACCTCCCCATAACATCATTTCATTACAAGAAACATAGAATAATTCCTTGTTTCATAACTTAACGACTCGAACATTTGTTCTAAACATACCTTTTATAGTTCTAAGCTTCATTCTGTTGAAGACAATTTGAACATAGCTCAACTAGTTAAGACATATCATCGATCAGAAAGTCGGAAGTTCAAATCTCCACCGAATTTAAAAATTAAATTCAAAACCTCGAGCATAAAACTTAATAATTTAAGATCTCTTTGGCCTCTTCCACCTGACTTAGGATGGGTTCTTTTCTTTGTACGTAAGTGGGAGCAGGCCATGAACATAATAACACGAAAGTCATACATGCTATGATTGTTTTATCAAGATAAGAATTGAACTTCAACAAATCCCAAAAAAGCAATTTGCTATGATTGAAAACTTTATAGCTTATGGGTCCATCGTTTAGAATATTAAAGCAGTACCTTTATAAAGTACAAAGTCATAGCTGCAACTTAGGGTAAAAAAAAGAACCAAACTATAAAAGAATCAAAAAACAAGTATCCTTGATGAATTTACAAATAGTTTAGGGTTGTTCTACAATTATTCATATGAACATAAATTAGTTGGGGTCTCTTTCTTATTCCTGTTCTATGAATGAAGTGATTTCAAAATTCAGTCCACATTTTTCATACTAATCTAGATACCAATTCTACTTTTCTTCTACCACTACTTTCTCTTCTAAATCCCAAACAGGCAGTGGCAGACAGATAAACAATGATAAAAGAAATTCTATGTTAGAGACAGTTAAACTCACTGGCGTAGTTAAACTCACTGGCTTGCTCTAAGGTATAGGCACAAAGCTGCAGAGTTCTTCTATAGTTTGATACTTCCAGCAAGCTTGCCTTTTCTTCTCTCTATGGTCCTTCACTGGTGAGTTTCACAATGTTCATACCTACTCAGAAGAATGTGGTGACATTAATTTAGTTTTGACACATGAAAGCAAAATAAAATAGCATTCAGCTTAAGGTTCTGCTTCACCATTGTTTCAGTTTCTTATTCCCTGCAACAAAATCTCATTAGTCCAATTATTTGACCATCCTTTTCAACTTCAATACATGAACTATTTGAGTCAAAAGTCTTTTTCTCCATGGTTTTTAAAAGGAGGTTTAAAGCAAACAAGATTTAAAGGTGTTGGGAAGAGACAAACCATTTGAACCAAAAAAGAAAGAAAGAGAGAGAGAGAGAGAGAGAGAGAGTACGCTTTCTCAAGAAAGGGGGATGAAATCCAAACCTTGCCTGGGTATGCCTTTCCATAACCACGACCCCCCCCCACCTTTTTCTTCTTTTTAACACAAGCGCCAAAGAAGCTAAAAGCGTTGCCTCATACAATTTGATTCCTGACCTCCTTGCTATCTATCAGGTTTGTATAATAGTGGCAATGGAAGGACATGGGTAGCCATGTACATGATTGATATCTTTATGCATCCCCACACTAAAGCTTCGTGTCTCAATGCTTTGACACCACTTTTCTTAGCCTTGTCTATAATCTAATCCGGCTTTATTTTCTTTCATAACTATGGTGGTGTCGTTTTTCTGACCAACGTAATCCAATTACTATGTTTGTTCAAGGATAAAGGATTTCACACTCAATACGCAAACCTGCTGTGCTTCTAAGTGGTTCACTTTTGCCAGAAGAGAGAGAGGAAGGTTTTGAGAGAAAAGTTGGTGAGAGTGAGATGAAATAGTCCTCAGTGAGTCCCACTACTAGTCCACTACAGCACTATGAACGATCGATCTCTGAAAGTGAAAAGGAAGAAAGAATATTTTCTGAGGCCCAATCAGCAAACGCTCATTAATCTTAGCTATTCAGGACCATAGGTGTTTCATCAGGCTTGACTATCTCCTCCTCTGGCCTGGACAAGGAATCCAGAGTAAATAAATTACTCTACTGAATCTGTCAATGGCTTTGGGCCTCAAGCAGATTCATAGGACAGAAAGTAATAGCATAGTTAATGTGGCATATACTAAATCCTATTGAAAAGGGAACAATTGAAGCCACATGCATGGAGGGAATCTCCTGAGCCCCTAACCCTTCTAGATTGTGATCAGATTCCCCAGAGATTCAGAAACCTAACTTAACTTCTTTAAACCAGTGACATTTTATCATTAAAACAAAGAATCACGGTAACAACACTATTTGAAAATTTGATCCAAGAAATCTAAACACAAAGTAAAACCAAAAACCAATGCAACGAAACTGAATAAAAATAAATGCATGAAAGGATCTTGTAGCAAGAAATCATCAGTGTAGACTACATTTATATGAATAAATTACATGCTAAAAGGGGAAATCCTAAAACTACTTTATATCTCTCACATTAGAAAAAGAGACCACAAGAGTAACTAAGATTTGATACAAAGTGGAAATAATGATACGACTGCAGAATGTTCATTGAAGAACGAATACCAAGTTGTGATATAAATACACTTCCAGATAAACATGTACACTTACTATCAATGAAGCGTGAGATAACTGAATTGTATGTTATTAGACTACATAAGAGAATGGTGAAAACAAAAACTATCAAAAGAATGAAGAATAAGCTGAAAATGCCCTCTTAATACTTACAGTTAGAAGAATTTCTGGAATTAATCAAATGCTCCGACAAGAAAAATTTTGACGATACTTTATCAGTAAATAGAATTGCATTCCCAACTTCAAGATGCCTTTCTTTTCTTCTTCAATGAGGATTCATATTCTAGCTCTATTCCATGTTCCAGCTCCTTTTCTATCCATGCTTCGCTGTCAACATCTGGGCTCATGGGTTGTACTTCCTTTATATTTGTAGCTCTACAAAGTTTTCTTCTCTTTATTGTCTCTCTGATTCGGCTGAAGTTTATCTTATTGTAGTCATTAGAAGCAGAAATAGAAACAGTTGTTGATTGTGTGATCTGATCAGGATAATTGTCCTCAGTGCTCCGGCAAATCCCAGTATCACCATTGTCAATGACACTACTTGAACTCCCAGCATCACTTGTCTGGCAGGGTAAAACTTCCACCGGACTGATGCAGTAATTTATATTTTCCTGATTGTGGCAACAATTAGGCATTACAGACTTGTTGCAGTCACTGGCCTCCGCCATGACATCATGACTATCAAGCTGATCAGAAATTGACACGCTGGATACACATGATTGGGAGCTATCAACCCTTGTCTGTCCATCTAAAACTTCGGGCTGATGAGTCTTCTTTTTAGAAGGTGGCAGGCTTTGTTTTCTGTCTTTCTCAAATAACTTCAACATTTGCTGTATGACCTCTGAAAGAAATTTTTTTTAAAATGATAAATGCCCTCAAGAAGCAACAATGAATAGAAGGGTAAGAGGAATATGTCATAATTGGAAGTAGCAGTGTTGCAACAGATTAAAACACTCGAGGGGAAAAATGGCACAAATAACTTACATTCTCTTTCCTTATTTAGTAAAACATGTATATCCATAATTCTTCTTTGAGAGAAAAAATTAGGGAACAATGTCATCACTCATTACTAACTTCTACACTGATTACTACTGAGCTATCATATATATCATGCTCATTTGAAGTCGATAATTGACAGGAGAGAAAATAAAATACCAGTATAAAGATTCATTTTAACAACCTTGTTCAATGTCATCACTCATTACTAACTTTTGAACACTGATGTACTACTAAGCTATCATATATATCATACTTATTTGGAATCAATAACTGGCAAGAGAGAATAAAATACGAGTATAAACTGTAAAGATTCATTTCAACAACCTTGTAACTGTTTTGGCGAAACATCAAACTCCATCCACCAAACTTTTCCTTTCTCTGAAGGTAATTTCACTTTTTGAAATTTGGAAGCAAGGAATATCGAACCAGCAGCAATATAATGGGGTTTGTACTCCAAGCACAATGTTGTACAAAGCCTACAAGTTCCATGACGTTGAAATTAACCTCTAAACGATAAACCAAAATTCACAAAAATATTACATCAGACTAGGACCAAGTAAACAGAATCTTGATGAGTAAGATGAAGAGCCTTACCAATCATTTACAAAATTCCAGGCCACCTTCCAAAGATCAGCATCCAGTCCCAATCTCTTTAGAGCAGTAACAAGTGGCTTGTAGGGAAGCTGAATATCAACATCAAATGCAAGGGTTGACAATAGAAGCCTCTCCCCAATCAAGATTAATTCCTTTTTTTTGTTGAATACTTCCTACAAGCAGAATGTTGCATTTATCCATTCAATAATTTCCTTTATGATACAAGGAGCATCAATAAAGGTAAATAAGATAACAGGCAGAGTAACGTACTTTTTGTCTAATTTTTTTTGTAGCAGAAGGATCCCATTTGTATATCAACTCATAAGCCACAACAACAACATCATTCAGAAACCGTGGTGTCTCTTCAATCTTACAGGCAAGGAACATACCTGCTGTTCCAATTGTCTGTAACAAATTACGTATTCAAGTCATAAAACTGAGTCCCGCACAACAGACATATAATCCATAAATTACTTTGTTCAAGCCAGAAGTCCAAATAGATTCATAAGCCTCAGCTGGTGTGTGTCGTATTATATAAATAAATAAATAAAATTAATTAATTAATTAAAAAAACCAAGGATATGGATGACCTCTTCTTTATTTGATCTTTTGCTTCAAAATTATATTTATTCTTATTTTGCATCTTCAAATCAGGGTGAAGCCATGCAGCCCCTAGAAGACTTAAAGATTCTCTTTATGGAAACATATTAAAGGAGAATAGTTCTTTGGGTCAGTGACTCTTGTGCTATTCCTTGGGACATGGAGTGAAAGAAATAAAAGATTCTTGAATATATTCAGAGAAGTCCTAAGGAAGTATAGGATCTTATTCTTATTTATTTTACACATAACCCAACTTTTCAGTGATGTTTGAGAAGTTACCAAGCAAAGAGGCTCCTTTTAAGGAACATTTCTAACCGAAATCCCTTCCACCACCTCCCCTTTACACACTTCCTTTAGAAATCTCCAGACATTTTCCAATACATAATCCAACCACTCTTGTTAAATCCTCCATGGAGATGGTAGACATCTCTACAAATCACCCAAAAAGAGTTGAGTTTTTTTTCCAAACAAAAATGGTCCCTTCATCAGACCATTCTTCCAGGAAAAACCAAGCTTTAAAGGACATTGAAGGAGATCCATCAGTGTCTATTCCAACAGATGAAATCGCGTCCATTACAATTCTAATATAAAAGAGGTGAATTTTCTTTTTCTTCGAACTTAATCAAGAAACCCAGTGAAACAACTACTCAACTAATGAAGACAGATTTATTTCCACGCTACACCTAATAAAAATGGATGGAAACTCAAAATGAAACTCCATTTTCACCAAGAGATATGGACGAGAATGAAAGAGAGAGAGAGAGAAAAGAAAACACTCCATCCAATTGGAGATGTCTTCTATTTATTTGTTTGTTTTCTTTTTAACTCCATGGACTAGAAATGAGTGTTCCCCATTCTTTTTTAAAATTTCATTAATCAATGAAATTGTTTCTTATCTAAAAAAAACATGCTTGATAATCCACCTACAATATGAAAAATCTAAAATGAACGCCAGAATAGTTGAGATACTAGAACATAGTCTTCACAGCTTGACAGCAATGATGAAATTATAGGAATGCATAACTAGATTCAATCATATGCTATAGCCTTCAATATTCCAAAGTTATATGTCACCTGATTTCTTCTTCCTTTTTTTATTAAATGAAAAACCAAACTTTTCATTAAGAAACATGAAAGAAAATACAAGAGCACACAAAAACCGGCCCACAAAAGGAGTCCAAAATCTAGCTATACAGAAAATAACTCCAATATGAAAACATAAGGCCTAACTCATAGTTACAAAATGGATAGTTAGACAATGGCTTAGAGACGAACAGCCAAAGGGAAGAGTTGAACCTAACCACATTCCGCACCTCTTCCCAGGACCTCTCAAGCCCTTTAAAAGTTCTACCATTTCTCTCAAGCAAAATACCCCATAAAATATGAAGGAAAGAAAACATGCATGCCGAAGGATTATACCCTTATCTCGAAAGGGAGGGTTTAGACAAAACCCCCTCCTACCCAGTGTTTTCAAGGCGCACTTCAAAGCGACAAGTCCTTTGATCGCCTTGAGGCGAGAGGCAATACAAAGGTGACGCCCGAATGAAGCGTGCGCACCTTAATAAATAAATAAAAATTATATATATAGTGCATAAATTTTATAGTAAACATAGTTTAAAAAATAAATACCAAAATAGTGTCATAGTAAATGTCAACAAGATACATAAAACAACCAAATTCAATAAGTTTAGTTTGAGACGGGAGCGGCGACGGTGATGGTCGGAGATGGGAGTGGGCGATGGCCGGAGATTGAGGGCGGTGAAGGTGAATGTCGAGAGGTAGAGAGAATGGTTAGAGTTTGTGGACTGAGGTATTTCGCGAGGGAGAAAGGTTCTTTTAAAAAATACACATTAAAAATTAAAAAAAAAAATATATATATATATATATATATAAGGCAGATCGCCTCGCCTAAGGCGAGAGGCGCACAAAGGCGCACCGAGGCGAGCGCCCGATTGAAGGCACTCGCCTAGGCACCTTGCAAGGCGCACCTAGGCGAAATCGCCTCACCTCTCGCCTGAGGCAAGCGCCCAGGTGTGCCTCAATAACACTGCTCCTACCATAGCACAACGATCTCTAATTTCTATTGCAATTCATATTTACAAGGAAGTCTCCAATGCTAATCAATCAGATGGGTATGAATAATATAGCTCACATACAAGTTGTCAAAAAGCACTTGGAGTTACCATTAGTTACTCTCAAACGTAAAATTTTCTGTAAATAGTTCATAAATAAGAGTATGTCTTGTCTTATTTGTTCCCTCTAGCTTATATAAATCATGCACCACATATGTTGTTTTTCCTAGTAAACATTCTCATAGCATCATTGAGGATTAAAAAATAAATAAGTAAAGGTGTCAATTTTTGGAGCATGGAAGAAAAACTCAAAATCATCCAAGAAACCTGAGAAGAGGAAGAGCGCGAATTTTGTGATATTTTACTCCTGGTTGAGGGTGCTTCAATTACTAAAATAGAAGACATAAGGAGGTTGTTGGAAAGTGTTTTCAAATGGCTAGGTGCACAACCATCATGGGTGGCTCATTTAGTCCAAATGGGCTGAGGTAATTAAGAGGGAATGAATTCAAATCCCATGATAGCCACCTACCTTAGGAATTAGTAATTCCTATGTGTTTCTCGATACCAAATGTTGTATGGTCAGGCGATTGCCCCGTGAGATTAGTCGAGGTGCGAGTAAGCTGACCCGGACACTCACAGATATCAAGAAAAAAAAATTTCTAGGTGCACCCAAGTCAAGAGTCTCTTGATTGCCCAAGGCAAGAGTCACTTGATTGCCCAAGGCAAGAGGTGACAAAAAGGCAATGCCTGAATGAAGTGGGTGTGAGACGTACCTTAATAAATTTTTAAAATAAAAAATATATTATGTATGTATAGTGTAAATTAATATGGGAAAAGCCTTAAAATTAAATTTGACAGGTCAAAATGTCAATTAAAAAACAAGGAAGAAGAAAAAATTAAAATTATAAGAAAAACAGAATGTTTTTTAAAAGAATAATAAAGACAAAACGAAAAATTAAAAAATAATAAAATATTTGTAAAAAAATAGGGGAAAAATAATAGCATGCCCTTATTGAGTTATGAACCCAAGTTGATGCAGCTTATGCTTAAAAGTAGAAGAGAACATCAATCATCTATTCTTTTGTTATGTACCCCAAAAATGGATTTTTGTAGGTGTTTCAAGGATTCAGTTTCACATGGGCCTTCAACTTTTCAGAAAAATAATGTTTTCTTGAGATTTATGGCATTCAGTCAAAAAAGATGGCTAAATTATCATGGTTAACATGGTCAAAGCTGCTTTCTGGGTTTTGAACAAAAGGAAACCAACGTAGTTTTTAAATAAAGCAAGCATTGTAGGAGAAAAGATTTGAGATCGTCAAATACTATGTGGCTGATTCTTGGTGGAGGAGTTATTTTCCTTTACAAACAATTCTACTTTTGGGACTTGGAAGGTTATTTGTGTAACTATTTTCAGGTTGTTCTACAGTGCGAAACTTTAGTATTTTCTCTTTTAAGGAAACTTGAGAGACTGTTACATTTTAACTTCACAATGTAACATCACAAATATCAATGGCTTGCTATGGAACCTCAGAACACAAATCTTAAACCATCAACTTACCTGCCAGTCATTTTTAGCATGGGATTGAAGCATATAGAATCGGTGGCACACCATCATTGCACTTGCAATTGTTACTTGAGGCCTGAAAAAGCAACACATCCACATGAAAATTTGGAAGAAATCATGATTAGTGCCATAAGATAAAATACACACAAACATACATTCATGATTAGTGCCATAAGATAAAATACACACAAACATACAACCATCAATATTTTAACAAAACAAACCTGCTACAGAAGAAGAGAAAAAAAGGAAAAAACCCCATTCCTTTGGAGGTCCTTAAGTGAAGATAATCTAAATGGCTCAAAAGTTATATGAAGAATCATCCATTATAAGAAAGATTTCTCACCTAAAAGAATACAGCAGAAGAAATAGTTGAATCTACTTAAATATGAACAGAGAAGTTCAGTTGAAGAAATTTTCTAGCAATAATTGAGACCGCTTGAGAGTTGGACGGTGATGGAGGTGGAGAATCTGAAGAATGATGGTAGGTAGGGAGAGAGTTCATTATACAGATAAGCAAAAGGCAGAGTTCATACAACAGAAATATAAAATGGTGATTTTGAAACCAGGTATGCAGAACCTTGAAGAGGTGGCCATTCAGGTCATCATAATAGATCATAGAAATGTGTTAACAAAACATATTTCATCAGCCTATGGCATTGACAAAGGCTTGGTGTTCCTGTTCCAGGCTCCAGCCGACATCACCCAGCGTTTGCACCCATCACCATGATCTGGATATCCTAGCTCAAATATGGGTTTTCAACTCACTCCTTATATGGTCAATTTCCCAACAAAATCAACAACATGGCTATGATGAAACTATGAAATCATTGACCAGGTAAGATAATGGACTGAGAAACAAAACTTGTGGATGACTGAAGAATGAAGATAGCTAGATCTGCATACATAGACCAAATAAACAACTACAAGGAGAGGTAATTTTACAAATTTCTCAGGAAGTGCTCAGAAAGAATATAAGTTAAAGACATGCATAACTGTCACATAAATGGAAATTATTGAAGTCTTACACTTTCAGCTTCATGCCAAGCTCTTGAATAAATGAGCAATATGACTTCCGCAGTTGAGACTCTTTCTTGAAATCCACTCCATCCTTCCTGGATGGAGAATGATTTTCAATTTCCTGTTTACAGAAATACCATTTGCGTGCAGAGATCAGATGCTCTTCCTGCACACAAAGGCTAGGTGTATTTCCTGGATTGCCGTTCTCAAGACGATTCTGGGACAGCTGTCTTGCCATGCTCTCACTCTCTCAACTCATTGGATTGCATTAAACAAACTCAGCAGTGACCATGACCGTGGAACAAATTATCGTTCCCTTCCCTCAAAGATTGATAAAGACTACCTGCATAAACATAAACAATCGTGGAGCTGACCAATCAACTTAAGCATTTCCTAAGGCTGCATCACTTGCAATAAAGCACCGCACTTTTCAAATCCATCCCTTTCTTCTCTCCTTTTTCTAACCAGAACTAGTCTACTAAAAACCCTTCGCAACATCTACGTAAGATTACGACACATGATTGGAAAACTAACTCGGACAAATACAGCCATATTCTTTTGCTAAAAACAGACAAGCAAAACTAAAGACACCAACTCATCCAGAAAAAAAATGGGGGGGGGGGGGGGGGGGGGGGAACCCTACATTTTAACCGTTGAAGGGCTCTTAAGAATCACGAACACGAGAGGAAAGTCGTAAAATAATACCCCAATTCCAAGCTGATAACTTGAAGGGGTGAAATAGGTATCTCTACGATTTCAGACTCAACCCATTATTACTATTGACAATAAATAATCAACCGATTCTAAAAGAACCCAGAAATTGTTGCCGTCCGCCAAAACAGGAGGGCAATTAGGTCAAGGAGATGAATACCTGAAAAACGTGAGAATATTAATTGGGTCGGGAAGTGCTCCAGCTTCAAACGAAACCCTAGATTCCGGTCACCGTGGAAGAAGTCTGTTGCAGAAAGACCAGATTCGACTGGACTTGAGTTGACTCGGTTCCTTCGGAACCACGCAAGACGCGGAAACTTAGGTTAATCGATCGATGCTTTTTTCCAAATTGGCGGCGAACACAACGATCTTCGACAGTGGGAATATGACACAGAATCCGCCGCGCCAAAATCGTCGGCGAGCAATAGCGCGAGAGAAGACGTCGTCGAAAAACGTTAGGGGATTCTGTAAATATCTACCATTATTTTACGAAATACTTGCCTTATCAAAAATTTAAATTAATTATTAATCTTTTTAATAAACATTTATAGTTTGATTTAATTATCAGCATAGTAAAATAAAGAATATATAATATACATATTCTTAGTTTTTTTTATTTTTTATTACAACATTATCTAAATCTTCGACCTAAAAAAATAAATAGGTTTCATTTATCGTTAAACATAGTTCAATTGACTAATGAATTCGATTCTTATAAGCTCTATTTATTTGTTATAAATTACAATGAGAATGAACTCAAATGAGAATCAATTGAAATCAAATCCATCGGTATAAGAATGTTACTTTGATACTGTTTACCAACAATTTTTTAGGATCAGAATCAGAATTCCTTTGAGAATCAATTGATGTAGTTTGCTAAAATTATCTAAAATTAGAATCATAATTAGGTATGACAATTATTAATATACCTATTTCTTCTTATTTTTTATTTATCTTATTGCTGATAGCAAGTATTTTTTATCATGACAATTTATTTAATATTAATAAATAATAAATAATTAAAATAAAATTACAAGTTTTATTACAACCATCCTCATTTAATATAAAATATTATTGAATTTTATTTTTATAATATTTAATAATAATTAACTCTATTTTTGAAAACCTATTGATAATAATTCGTTAATAATAATAAAATTATAATATCTTCTAATAAAATATCGTTAACTAATAAAAATGATATACATTTTATTAGAATAAAAAATATTAGTATCATAAGTGAAAATAAATAAAAAAATGTATATTAAATAAAAAGGTATAGACCTTATTAAAACACTAGAGGGAAATAACAAAAGTAGAAAAATAATTCCAATTAATAAACGGGACCCACGGTCAAAGCGAACATAGTTCAATAATAACTGAGATGTAGGATATGAATGAGATTGCTCCGTTTTAAGGATGTAAATGAACAAATTGTATGGGTCCCATCATTTGATTTCAGTTCCTACAATTTGATAAACACATCGACGAGAATGAAAAAATTGATTTTCATTTATTAATTCTCATTTTCCTTGAAGTAAATATTGTCGTAGTTCCTAATCTTCTTAAAATATTAAGCGTAAGTTTGGAACTAAAAATAGTAAAATTGAACTTTTGAATGTGTTTGATACACTACGAAATTGTAACTTTCAATTTTGTATTTAACAGGTATTTATCATATTCAATATTATGTAGAATTCTTGAATTTATTAGATACAATTTGAAATTAGAAACTTATTAGATACAAAATTAAAAATTAAAGACATTTTCAAACTTCTGACACCTATTAAACTAACACAACTTTGTATAATACATTTTGTTTAATGGAAAAACATATCAGATACAACATTTTAAGTTGATGGAGTAAATTATAATTTGGATAGGAAAGTTTAGCTGCATTCTTCTTTTTCATATTTCAAATTATTATCGAAAAGAAAAGTACATTTTGGGGTGATTTTTTCAAACAATTGTTTTTGGTGAAAGCATACTCCCTCCTAAAGATAACCGAGTTTTTCAAAAAAATTGTTTATTCAACCGGATGAGAATAATGGAAGGATAATCTATTTTTTCTTTTTATGTTGTTTACCAAATTATATAAATAAAATCAATTATTAGACTCATCTCAAATTTGGCAACTCATTTATCTTTCTCCTCCACCCTCATCAAATATTGATACCATAAATCTATTGCAATTACTTTACTACTACCATTTTACCTCTCTTGTATTAATGAGATCCACAATTTTTTAATTAATTGTTCTATACTCCTATTTTTTCTCATTTATGCTACTAATAAATTTCCTTATAATAAAAATCTTTACTACTACCATTTTACCTCTCTTGTATTAGTTGATGTGATTATGTGATTTTATTATCAAATATTGTAAAATATTTACTTTTAACTTTTACTTTGTTATTATAATTTTTTAAAATATAATTCATTATTATTAAATATTAGAATAATGAAATTTAGTAATATTTTGTATTAAATAAGTGCTGTTATAATAAAAGAATATTTTAGTTGATGAATTTTATTTTAATTATTAATTATTTATCAATATTAAATAAATTGTTATAATAAAAAATATTTACTATCCGTAAACGAGCATAGCTTAGCGATAATTCACTAAAAAGAATAAATAAGTATACTAGTAATATTTTTGATAAGCAACCTGAAAGGACTCCGATAAGTAAGAATGACCTAAGTACACTAATTAATTACGTGTTTATCGTAAGGTTGATTTTTAAATATTTTATAGTGTTTTGGAATTTATAGAATTTATTTTGTCTTACCAAAATAAATATCTGAAATTTTTCAAAAGTGTATTTTTAATATCTTACAAAAAAATCATCTCATACTCATCATAAATATTACTAAGTTTACAATAGCAAAATGCAATAAGTTCTAGAAAAAAGTAGGGCCCCATGTAATTATTTGAGATATATGGGTAACACTGAAAAATATATAAATATACGATCAAAAGAAGATTAAATTTATAAATTTGTGTAAATTACATAAAAATAGGTTAGGTTGGGTTCAATTAACCTCGCACGCCCCGGTAAATTCCAATTGGGCCGAAGCCCAATTACTGGATCTGACGGCCGAGTCGTTCCACTGGGCTTTCAGGAATAAGTAGGCCCGTTAAAGGGGCTACTATAAAAATCCGACCCTTTTTGCAATTTACAATACTTTTTGGCCATTTTTTTAAAAAATATAGATAGAGGACCTACCTAAGAATAAAAGTATTAGTTAATTTTTTTTTTATATTTTATCACGACCACAAAAAAAAAAAAAAAGCAGCAAACCTATAACCTGATCAGGTGTATCAATTCTACCTTAAATTTTATTAAATATTATAATATTCATCATAGATGTTGCGATTTTTATCATTGTTGGAAAAATTATTGAAAATAATACTCTCGTCAAATGCATTATAAAACATATATTTAATATGAAATTGACATAATTAAAACAAAACGATATTAGAGCTTTTTTATGTTCAAAATTTGTTAATTTTGATGGAGTTATTTAATAATTGATTTTATACATCAATGAAACTTAATTTTGTGTTAAACTTGATTTTAATTAAATGAGTAACTTTGGGAAATCTTTTACATTGTTTTTTTTTTGTTAAAGTTAATGGATGAATTAGCAAAAATTAAATAGATAAAAAAATTGTAACACTTACCTACATCTAGGGTCAATTTAATGAAATTAAAGCTTATGATAAAAACATGTAGAAGGGAAAAAAGTGAAAATTTCCCAAAAAGTAATTATTATTTTCATGTTAGTATATACAAATCCTACATAATTGCAGCCAAATAAAAGCTAAGATTTGAAATTGTATGACAAAAGAAAAATATTTGCAATGCAACTATCAACCTAAGGTAAGGGCATGAAACTTCCGAGGAACTTTTCATCAATTAGATAATATAGTTCTTATAATATAATAATTATGCAAATTCATGGTTTATATCATTGTTACCAAAGCATAAAGGTTCTAATTTTTTATTAAAAGGTCACGAGTTTGAATTTCCATTTCCATATTTTATATTTTATAATAATTCAAGTGTTAGAAGGTAAATTTATTTAAGACGGAACTGAAACTTCACAAGTTTACTTTTTTATATAAAATATTTCAATTCCAAAAATTTAGAGGAATCAATTAAAAGTAAATTACACAACTTAAACATTTTATCTTTTTGAATTACAACAAATTAAGTTGTCTTCCTCCTTTATTCTTTGCTCCACTTCAAAATTAATAATAATCAATTTGGTGACGACCTCAAAACTGCTTATAAAATATCATTTTCTATAAGACACGTTATCTATTTGAAAATGTGTAATTTTGCATTTTAATTGGTTAAAAAAAAACACATGTAATGTTGTGAACTCCTTGTGTCTTTAATGGCAACAACTTTTAATTTAATTATAATTAATGACAATTAGAGTTTAAAGCTTGTTTTTAAAAATGCGTACAATTTTTACTCCCACTATTTGCATTATTGTTTCATGACGATCAATAGGGCAATTCCAATTTTAATGGTGAAATTAAATAATCACACCGAATTTCACGTTTTTTATTTTCTTATTCAAAATTTCTTTAAATAATAGGTCATGTGGCATATAATATTGACATATTTTGAAATATTTGATAACACTGAGATGAAAAGTTAAGGATGTGGAGATGTGACTTTTTTTAAGGATTGATATGTTTAGAGACGAGACTTAAAATATGTGATATTCCCACTAATAAAACAAGAAAGAAGATATGGTTAGAGTTAATTAAACCAAACATTGAATTACAACAAATTAATTTGTGATGATAATAAATGTCGTCTACAAAACGTCTTTTTTCATATGTAATATTGTCATCAATTTTTTTAAAAAAAATATTATGTTGTCTTGTCATAAGTAAATTCTCTATTTTTCTCATTCAAATATCGTGATTTTAATTTATAAAAAGGCAATGGGGAGTCATATTTAATTTAAGAAGTTTTTTTTTTCCTCTCAATTGAACAGTGTTAGAAGAATCATTCTTAATTTTTAAATACAAGAAATATATTTAGATGTAGTTATTTTAATTGATTTGCTCTAGGAATAGGCTTTAATAAAATAACAAAAAAACAAAAAATGGCTATATACTAAAAAAAATTCATATAGACTCTTGCAATAACATTTTTTTCTTTGACTTTATGTATCAACTATAATTCAAATAATATAATTTATTTGGTCTTTGTATTTCCTAAAATAGTCAGTTTCTCAATTTAGAAGTCTAGAAATAATGATAAGAAACAAATGACATAATTTTCTTAGAGCCAAAAAAATTCCCAAAATCCTACCGCCCGTTCAAAAAATTGACTCATTCGTGCATTCCTATGTTTTAAAACGTTTTTAATAGATCTTTTTAACTTTAAAAAGTTGGCTTTTAAAAATTTCCAAATTTGTTTTAATAATTTCCCACAATTGCAAAAGCGAGTATAACTTAGAGGTAATTGACATATATCTCCAACAACAAGATTGTGAGTTTGATCTGCATTTCCACACGTTCTAAAAAAAGTATAATTTCCCACAATTAACTCCGATCAACCTAATCTTGATTTCATGACACACCAATTATATTATATCTAAGAATTCAAACACATGATTATTAAACAAATAGAATCATCACGAGGTGATCTATTAGCTAGACACAAACGAAAAGGTTGAACCTATTGGGATTAAACACAATCTTCCAAATTTATATACCTATGAGAAACATTTTCGAAATTTTAAAACCAAATAGATACCATCCTCAAATTATACCACTAATAATTAACCCTCATCATTTTTTTCCCTTCAACAAACCCTTTCTCCATCCTCTCATCATGGATGCATCAAAATCTTCAAAGCAACAAATGATGAAATAGGAAAAAAAAAAAAGAAAAAGAAAGAAAGAGATGTGTGAAGAGAAAACTAAAATGAGAGAGTGGACACCTTAGAACATTCCATTAAAACCCTAGTGGGATGAGAGTGTGTGCGCCTTTTTTTTTCCTTCTTTTTTTTAATGTGTAAACAAATCAACATGTTTTGATTGGAATGTTTTTTTTTTTTTTTTTGCTGCCAAACTTCATAATTGAAGTTTGGTGTGAAGACAAAAAAAAAAAAAAAAAATCCACACAATGGAGTGGAGCTCTCCCACATGTGTGCCACTCCCAACTATAAAAATGTGTCCAAATTATTGAAAGGCCCTTCTACACATTCTTTTGATAGGGTTTGGCTCTTCTACTCTTTCAAAGGACAAAATTGGTTAGAAAATATATTGAAATCATCATTAAACTCGTTACAAATCTATCGATTTAAACTCTTGGGTGTGTAGTTCTGATAATAATGGAATGATTATTGAGATTGGAGGTTTTGAAAATTTTTGAATTCCTGCGATGCAACATTATATTTGGTAGAGATTTGACATAGAATCATGATATATGCGTGGTTAATAAATTCAAATATCCGTATAGTTTAAATTTATGAAATGTTATATTCTTCCTATTCATATAATTGGTTAGTTTAACAAAATTATGTCAAGTTAGATTATGTATAAATGTAATACTAATCATATACCTAAATGAAAATATATCCTTCTTTTAAGTACGACAGATGATTTGTGGATGAGAGATCGAACTTTTGGCATTTATGGAAGGATCGTCGTGAGTTTGGTGAAAATATATTCTTAATGTTTATGGCACATATGGTAGTTAACTAGTTGTTAGAATCCATTATTACTTTTGAATTTAATTAGCAAAATGTGAGGCATAAGTTTTCTCCTAAACTTACCAATTTCATAAAATCGAACATTAAATTCGAACAAGTAGTGCAAATTTACCTTTTATTAGACTTCCAAATTCAAATGTGTAAAATCTGTCTCGATATTTATCAAGTCTAGACATAAAAATATTTTTTCTTCCTTTCAATTAAATCAAACATCTAGATTAATTACTCAACCCTATAAACTATGATTCACCAACTCATTTTGGGGTCATGAACAAGAGCCTAAATCCCTCCAAAAAGTAGACATCAGATCTCTAAATATACAACTCCTTATTCCTTCTTCATTCCTTTCTTGCTTTAGAACTTTTTTTTTTCCTTTTTTTCTTTTGCTCTTCAATATAGGTATCTATATCTATGAGAGAGAAGAGACCTCTAGTCATTAATTAGAGAGAAGAAAAGCACTAGTTTATGGTTTGAAAGAGAAGGTATAGTTATAATTATGGAAGAATCATTGGACCCATCATTAATTAAACAACCAAACATTACTTGAAAAAAGTAGAGATGTGTGGTAGGTAGTTTAATTATCTTTTCCTATTATTTTTTTAAAATAACATACCATCTGTCTAGTCAGACAAAATATAAGAAGTAATTCTTTAAGTAGGTAGTCATCATGAGTTTGAATTCATTCTCTCTTAATTAAGTCTAGTCTTTTTGGATTCAAAGGAAGCATAGTTCAGCGGTAATCGACATATATCTCCAATCAAGAAGTTGTGAGTTCGATCGCCCATCAATTACTATTGAGTTATGCTTGCTTTAAAATATGCTAACCACGTCAGTGCTCACTTGTTGGATATTTTATTTATACAAATAACAATTAAAAATAGGTAATTGGGTTTGTAAATGTGATAATATTAATTAAACTAGTTGATTGGTATCACTTTTTTGTTTTGGAATATTTTTATTAATAAATTACAAGAAGATCGAAAGTGGAGGGATGCCACGCCGCAAAAGCCAAGTTTGGCCCTCCTTTTTTAAGCAAAATGCATTCAACCTTTCAAAGATATGCTTTTTTATCCTTTTGCATCTTACTAGGGGATGTTTAATCATTTTTGTATTAGATTTCAAATGTTGTATTATAGCCTATATACTTTTGAAAAGTTTATTTTAGTTTGTCGATTTTAATTTTTAAATTTTTAAAATGTCTACTTTAGTCTTTAATGTTAGAAAAATAATCATTTGGATATCTATTATACTTTTGTCGTCTCATTTCATTATCACGTTAGTCAATTTTTGTCTCTCTCATATATGCTAATGCCAACATGAAATTTTGCTACATATTTGCTAGAAATATTAGTTTATCACTAAACATGGTTAAAATTTGTTTAACACTCATTAACGTTGGAGATTATTTAAATAATAAGTGAATGTATCAAAATGAAGAATGAAAATTTTTATAATTGAGATGAGAATCTCAATTTTAAAAAGTAAAACTCTTTCTTTTCGTCCCTCTCTTTATTCTTTGTTGGAGGATGCTATACCCACATCATAAAGAATCTCAATCTTATGAACTTTTTATTTTTTTAATATGGAAAAAACTAATAAAGGATTGAAAATTATTTTAGTAAATTAAAAAGTACTTTGAGGGTCGGTTGAACTAATTAATTAATTAATGCATAAATTATTAATCAAAATATTAGAGGTTGAAATCCTCCTACACACCACGTGTTATTCAAAAGAAAAAAGAAAAAGAAAATACTTTTAGAATATTTAAAAAATTACTACCAAACGTAAGCTTCAATATTCCATTTATCATGCATATATAATTTGCAAAGAATCATTTATAAATTTATTGTAGACACATTATTTGTAAACTTTAAAATTAAGGTTGATTTTCAATAATTGGCATAAGGTAGCGTTAATATTGACGCGACACTAATAAATAAACAAATTTAGCAAAAGCAGTGCAAGAACAATTTGTAATTTTTATTTTTTCAGACGAAACCATTTTGTTGTCCATTATTATTATTATTAGTATTATTATTAGTATTTTCATCTTGAATTTCATGGTCATCGCTACTGTCACAACATTGGTTCATGTAAAACTCAAACTTGTGGGCGACGGTTTCCGGCACCGACACGAGAACTCTAACGGCGGCGGAATCTCCGGCGACGGGCAAGAAGAGGCAATAGATGTCACTGGCGAGTGGGCCCATATGGAGCGGCTTCCCTTCGCCGAAATCCAAATCCTCAAGCCCAAGTTTGGCCCACTGGGAGATCACCAAGGTCGCCGACATGTCGGTTCTCAGGGTACGGTCGTCCAACATGTCGACCAGGGATCGGACGTAGGCGTCGGTGACGGAGGACTTGGCCTGCTGGACGAGGCGGACGGCGTGGTGGACGTTGGCGGCGGCGGAGGCTGCGGAGAGGTCCTTGACGGAGGACTGGGCGCAGGCGAGGATGAAGGCGTTGCCGTAGTAACCCGGGGGGGGGATCGGGGAGGAGCATGCGGCGGCGGACGTTGACGGAGAAGAGGAGGTTGACGGTGAGGGAGGGGGGGAGGGGGGCGGCGGAGAGGAGGGAGTGGACCCAGGACTGCCACGTGTGGGCGGCTACGGCTTCGAAGGAGGTGCACTTGAGGGAGGGGGAGCAGCGGCGCTTGAGACGGAGAATGTGGGCGGCAGAGAAGGCGACGGAGACGGGGCGGAGAGGGAGGGAGCGGAGGAGGGAGAGGAGGAGGCCGTCGTGAGCGTGAGGGGTAGTTTTGGAATATTGGGGGTGGGGGAAGGTGACGTGTAGGGGGTTACGGGGTTTGAACACGTGGCGGACGTGGAGGGGTTTGATTGGGAGAGGCTGATTGGGTTTGGTGGTGACGTGGGCCCACGCATGCAAAAATTGTGACGTCCCCACGCCGTCCGACAGGCAGTGGTTTATTCCGGTGCATAGGATCATCCCTCCACAACGCAGCTTTGTCACCTGTCCATAAACCCAACGACTAAAATAATTAAATAAATTCACCCTTTACTCTAATTCCTCTCAATTTCTTTGTATATTTTTCACCATCCTAAAAAAAAGTTCTTTTAAAAATCGTGGCTCAGATTTTAAAAATATATCTTTTTATAAAAAGAAAAAAAATTAAACAAACGTGATGGAAGTAGTGCTTTTGTTTAATTTTTGCAAATAGGTAATTAGAAATGAAACGGTTGTCAGATGTCAATATGAGTTTAGCTCAGCGATAATTGATATTTGTCTTTGATCAAAATATCATGGGTTTGAATCTCCAACTCTACTTGTTGTTCTAAGAAACAAAATTATTGTCAAATAGGAACTATGAATAATTAAATTTTTAAATTTTGTTTGATAACCATTACGTTTTTAGTTTTCTACTTAAAAAATTTATGCTTGTTTGTTTACATTTTTTTTGTATGTTTTAATATTCTTAAAAAAACAAAACTATTTTTTAGAAACTATATTTTTTTTAATTTTCAAATTTTAATTTAGATTTAGAAAATACTTTTAAAAAGTAAAGGTAAAATAACAAAATATAGGTTTACAAGTTTAATTTTCAAAAATAGAAAATAAAAAACAAAATGATTCAAAGATTACATTATTTATTTAAGGATTTTAGGTCACATTAGGTTTGGGTATTTTTAGTGATTGGATTTGAGCATTTTCTCCCTGAAAAAGCAGTGGTAAGAATGTATTAATTTCACCATTCCCAAATTGATGATACCCTTAAAAAAAGTTGCATTCTAAATTCCGTACTTCAATCAATAAGAAAAGAAAAGAAAAGAAAGCAATTGAGTGGGTGTAAGTAAAAGGGAAAAAATTATCTTTGATATTATTCTCACATTATTTTTCCCCCAAATATTTAACGGTTCAAAAGCACGAGCACCACGTTACGATAGCATATGGAATGATTTTTCATATATTTTGAAGACGTGACATTGGACGGGCTAGGATGTTTGATGGAAAAGAAAGGTTTTGATGTGGGTGGGAGAGCCGAGGCCAAGGCCAACTACCTTTTTATATAGTTGCAACTTTTTAATCTATTTGATGTAACAACAATTGGGCAAAACCTCAGATGGCATCGAAAAAAAAAACCATCACTCTCTCTTGTTCAAAAACACAATTTTTCTCACCAAAAAAACAGACTTATCTTGTTAAAATGATTGCTAGTGGAAAGAAAATTGTAGAAAAGAGAAAAAAAAAAAAGGAACCCCACACTTATAAAGCACAGACAAGTGACAAGCCTCCTCTGAGTCCTCTCTACCACCCAAAAGCTGAGACTGACCCAACAGATAAAGAAGAAAAAAAGAAAGAGCAACTGTTTGGAGAGTGCTTGAGAAAATTATAAAAGGAAAAAAGTTATTTTTCCATCTAAAGGAGGAGAGGGTGTTAAAATTCTTTTAGTAGTGAAAGTATCAATGTTTTAGGAGAATCGAACCTCTGACTTCGAGGAAAAGAACATATGTCAATTTATGTTCATGTTGACTAAAGTATCGGTTTAATATTAGATTTTGATGAAATGGGCATACTTTTTGATGTGGTTTATTTTCGCGGTTAAAGGTAGGACGACTCAAAATAAATCACATTAAAAGTCAACGGAATCTCTCAAGACTCATGCGTAGGTTAATTGATCAAATTGAAAGTGGGAATTAAATTAATAAAATGAGTTTAGAATAATAATAATTAATGTCTAACCTGAACAACAAGGGGAGGAATATCCAAGAAACCGAGAGCTTCGAACCGGTAGAGCAGCTTCCTCCACGACCGATTGGGCGTGTCCGCCACTTGAAGGAACTCCTCCGCCGTGATATCCATGAACCCGTCCGCGAAAACCACCCCTTCCCCGTTACACTCCACCTCCAGCTTCTGATCGCCGCCGCTGCAGGCCCGCAAGCGTCCGGCGAAGGGGTAGTACTCGTCGAGAACAATGGCGAGAGAGTGCTTGAGGCGGCAGAGGCTGACGGCGCGGCGGAACAGGAAGACGTATTTGATGGAGAATCTGAGGAAGTTCTGGTCGTCCAGATTGGAGAGGTAGAGGGAGTGTTTTGGAGTGGGGCTCGCCGGCCGGATCACCACCGGCGGGTTCAGGCACACACAATCAGGCAGCTCCGGCGATTTTAGCATCATTTTTTTTTTTTTTGGGATTTGTGATGTGAGTTTGTTGGAGAGGGGAGTGGGACTTTGTAGAGGAGAGGGATATGGAGGCTGGTGGTATGGTACGATCAAATTCCTTAGAGAGAGAGATGGGTTAAAAAGGGGCGTGCGCATTATACTCAATTAAAGTTGCCACCTTTTTCTTTTTTTAATTACAAGTTTGGTTCTCAAATATTTTGGATGAAAGAAGAATAAGGGTATTGAGAAAAAGCAGTTTTTCGAGTATCATATAATAAATCTCCATCTCTTTTGAAGGGCTAGTTTGGAGACGAACCAAAACACCCTATCTATGCCTGCAGATAATAATACGAAGGACAATATTTAGCTCCTGACCAATTATAACACACCATTAAAAATTGACAACTCGTTATTTAAAGAAAAAGTATATACATTTGCATTTTCTTTTTCTGTTTGGTCGTGACCCTTTTGACTCATCAATCTTGGTTAGATCTCATTTTTAAACTGGATACTGATGTGAGCTTTTGGCCTATAATACCATATTAGTATTATCAGGGTCACCTCAAAATCAATGAAAGTAACTCATGTCTATTATAAACCCTTGTTATTGTCTTTTCTATGTGGGATTCTTAACAATAACAAGACGGGTCTTGACCGGTAAAAAAGTATGTATTTACTTAATAAATGAAACTTGATTTGATTAAGTCAAGGATAACTCAATGATCAAGGTATCTACTTCCTCTTGTCATGATATTCAATTTATCCCTCCACATTTACTGTATTAACGAAAAAGTATTGGAAGTAAATTTATAATTTAACATTTTTTTCCATTTTTTTTCTTTTTTTTTTTTTTGGCTTTATGCATAAACTGTTGTGTAATTGTCGGGCCGAGGATTTGAAAAGGCAAAGGAGTATGTTTTGTTGCCACTTATTTTTGGGAGATGTTAAGAAGATATATCATTCTCGTAGCCAATAGGAATGGCGGAAAGAGGAAATAAGGGCGTTTCTTTTACCACTTGAAATGTTGGAATATATATATATCCATCCATCACTAATCGTTTAATGAGTTCGAACAAACAATTTAAGATTTTAACTTTGTTTAAAGATGGAAAGTTCGAATAATAACCATCTTTGTTTCAATGATAATATGCTCTCAAAATATTTTTTTTTTCAAGACTATTCATATGGTTTTTTTTTTATTTTTAGAATTAACAAAATATATCTTCTTCTTTCGAAATACAAAAATCTTCAATAATTAGGAAGAAGGAAACACTCAGACACATGGGTTGCTCGATGATGTATAATTTCCTCCGTGACACTCAAAAGAAAGTTTTTTTTTCTTTGAATTCGAACCATCGATCTTTAGATTGAGAATATATACCTTAAAACACTTCTTTAAAGAAAGTTAATTCACATAATACTCTGGTTTCTTATCTAACAATACACGATCTTTGTCTATTTTGTGAGCATTTGAGTTAAGATTTCTCGACAAATCCCACCGAACAAATAAATCTTCATTCATATCGTATCTTGGGTCATGTCCAAAATCAAAGAAATTAATAAAATTAAAGCATGAAAACTTTATGTTTTTAAATTAAATTGAATTTTTTTTAAGTACCTGTTACTATAATTTTCACTCTAGTGTGTTGACCTTAATTCATATTGATAATATTAAAAATGAATTTGACATGATTTTTAAAATGATTTAAACTAATTAAAAACAATTTACAAAATAATCAATAACTCCAAAATTTTTTTATTAAAATATTTGAAAGTGTTTCAAGAAAAGTAATTTTAGTGTTTATTGTAAGAGTGCTTCAATACTAAATGACATATACCTCAAATCAAGAGATTTTGAGTTCGATCTCCCACCTTACTTAAAAAAAAAATTAAGAACAATTTCTAAATATTCGTATTTACTAAATTTTTATTTTAAAAAAATGAGACTTTAATTTAGTTGACTCTTTTCAAAATAGGTTTTTCTTTTAGAGTAAAATATTCGAATAACATATTTTGTGAGTATCTTTTTAATTTTTCTTTTATTTTTAATTTTTTGAACAACTGATTTTTTTTTTCTTTTTCATCCTCCAAAAGCATGGACTTACGAAATAATAGTATAATATTAATATTTACCAATTACTCAATCTTAGGTCTTAAAATTAGTTCTGAAATAATTATAAAACATAAACATTGATTTCAAACCAGATAAATGTTTACAAATTTCGATAATTATTTCGGGAGCATAATAATTTTAATTTTATTTTGAGATTTCTTTTTAAAAATTGTAATTGAGTGACTCGTAGTAGAAGTGTGTTTTTTTCCTTCTTCCTTACTGAGTACTTAATCACAGGTGAAAGATTCAACTTTCAACTTAAAAAATGTAATTGGTGTATTAATATAAGAATAAGAATTCTATGAAGATTAGAGGAAACCTAAAAAAATTAATCCACATCTAATTCAATATTCTCTCTCCTTTTTAAGGATACATTATCAATCTTACTGCTTATTAAATGTGACTATTTAATTTTCTTTTTCATTTTTTCTTCATACATGTTATTTATTTTTTTCTTGACATCTTTGCTGGCATATTCTCATCTTCAAACCATATTTCTTTATTCTTTTTTTTTCTCTCATTTTTCTATATTGTTACTTAAAATATATATATATATATATATATATAAATTTATAAGTAGGATCCACGCTCTTAAAGTAAAAATAGTCTATAGGAACCTCCTCTCTCTTTTTTAATGGTACATTATCTCTCTCACTAATTATTAAATGTGACAATTCATCTTACGAGAATTTCATGGTAAAGATGTTGCGTTTATTTAAAGTTTTGTTAAGTGTCTACCCTTTTAACCCTAAAAAAATCTACTTTTTAAGTTTTTGTTTTTATTTAATGATACTAACAATTTCTTATATTTGCAGATTTAGTTATAATATTTCAAATGGGACAAAACAGTTTTTAATTATTTGAAAATAAAGTTACAAATAAAAATAGCATATTAAAATATGTAACAAATAATATTGATTACGTGGAACAAAATAATTATTTAATTATATCCAAATAAAATAAACAAATATTCTTTGTTCAAAAACAAACTCTATTGGTTTGAATGAAGAGAAGAAACTGAAATAATAATGAGAATAAGAAGGGAAGAAAGTGAAAATATCCCAATTTTTTAAAAATAACAATAAAAAGGAAAAAAAAGGAAGAAAAAAGAATGAACATTTTGATCTTAAAGGAGAGAAGCGACTGACAATGTATCTAAAAGAATTAATTAAGAGAAAATTAAAAAGAAAAAAAATTAAATGGTCACAATTTTTTTTTAATACAATATGTTGGAAAAGAGATTCGAACTCACAACCTTTCGGTTGGAGCTATATGTCAATTACCTCGGAGAATGTTCTTTTAAATACGTGCATCATACTTAAAAATATATGATTCTTTTAAAAATATATAGACTACGACAGATTTTGCAAAAACGAGCATAATTTAATGGTAATTGACATCTACATCTCATCAAAAGTTGTAAGTTATATATTAAATTAAAAAAAAAACGTTTTAAAAAGATGGTACGGAAAATTTACCCACTGAGGATAGAGAATTTTCCTCTAATAGATAGATATCTATTAGAGGAATTTAACACTATTTTGTGCACTAAAATCCGTTATTCACAAATATGTGATTTCGAAAAGATAACATTTGTTTTTTGTTTTTTCCTTTTTCTGGAGAAAAATGGCATCGATAAGACACACACAATAAATAAATAAGAGTTTATCCAATTCAAAACACGATTATTTATTTATATTCTTTTTGTATTAGATTCTTTGTCTTGTAAATGGAGGAATAATTTGAAAAGAAAAATAGGAGGCATGTTTGGGTTTGATGGTTTTTTTTTTTTAATTTTTAAATATGATGGTTTGTTTTACAAAGAGGGGAAGTTGTCAAGCAATTGTAATACAAATTCTGTTTGGTAGTTAAAAAGGAAACCTATTTCCGATTTGTTGGAAATTTAATTTCTTTTTTCCCCCCTTCAATTTTACCATAATTATCATGTCTCATATCTGTCTCTTTGTCTTTTTTTACCCCTAAAATCAAGATTTAGGCAATTTATCACAAAGAAAGAACCAAATTTTCCAAAAAAGAAGAAATGTAATAATCCTCCTATTAGAAAAAAAAGGAGAATTTTTAGGCTGTTTTTTTTCTATTTGCCCATTCTTAGATTACAAGTATGTTTAATCATTTCTAAATCTAACCTTTTATTGGAGAGAAATTGGCTTAAAAGAATATTATCTTACATTTTGAAATGAGAAAAAGATTTTAACAAATTATTAAGACGAATAAACCACTGTACCACTCAACCCAAAACTTAAGTTAATGGATTAGGTAAATTTAATTCATTTATAGATATTTAACAGAAATTTTAGGCTAAGATACTGCGGACTAAGGATAAATTAGCAACAAACTATTCCTATTTTAAAATATCATCATTATAAACAAGCAATTCAACGACGAAAGTGGTCGTAAAAAATAAAAGGTTGATGTTGATGTATGTTTCCCATCTTAATATCAACATAAATATAAGACAAGTCAAACGCGTAAAAAGAAATTTACTCCAAAATTTCTCAAACGTGTCAAAAGGTAATTATTTCATCCCGAAAGAAAAGAGCCCGAAATTTCTTGAGCCCATAAGTTTCAAACTTTACAAAGTTCCATTTGGATTAAAAGGAGAGAAGAGACAAAGATGTTTTTTTTTTTTTTTTGTGATTACAAATAAATCTCTCCCCTTTTTGCTTTACAAGCCCTCAAATCAAAGGGGTTTTACATATAAAGGCTGTTTTTCTCTCAAAATATAGCCTTGGCAAAAATGGGATCGAATCCCAATAATATCCAAAGCACTGTGTGAGAGATAGAAGAAATTGGTATATTTGAAAAAATGTAACGAAAACAAAAGCCAATATATCATCGTATCTAAAAAGTAAGCAAAGAAGAGAAGAGAAAGCAAATATTCTGTTATCTTTTTGGAAAATGCATGTAATGTAGCCTGGTTTTAAGGCTTGAAAAAAGGGGAATAATTAAAAGAAAGAATGATTAAGGGAAATTAAAGGGGTGATGTGAGATAGAAAAGGAAATAGGCAAAATTTAGATCTAATTTGCCATTGTTTTGGTTGTGTGCTTGGAGGTTGGGGGACTGCATCATCAACCCATTGCCCCTTCCCACTCTTGCCAAAACAACTCATTATGTCTTTTCACTTTTTTTCTCTCCCTAAACCATAATCACCCTTCTTGATCTCAACTACTCTATGCATCGGGAGGGCGTGTTCGAGATTGCGGTCTCTAGGGTATTTTTTTATGTGGGTTTTCGTTATGAAAATGTGTATTTTTGGTGGATGGTATTGAGATGGGAAAGAATTCGTGAAAGGTACAAAATCGGGTTTGATTTTAGGGGTACTGAATAGATGAGTGAAGGGGTGGAATTGTGCCTATCCTGGGTTATACTCTTTTCGATTAGTGGATATAGCATCATTTGTGGGATCGTTCTGAGTCGGGTTTACTCCTTTATGATATAGTGAATATATCTCATCACCTATGAGGTCGTACTAAGTTGGGTCTACTGGTTTCCTTGATTAGTGAGTATTGCATCACCTATATGGAATTGTGCTTAGCTAAGTCTACTCCTGCTAATTAGTGGATATCCCATCATCTGTATGATCGTGACTAGCTCGACGAGACTATTCTTCCTGATTAGTAGATATCGTGTGTGAGATATTATGCCTAGCTAGTTGGATCTACATTTTTCCCTGTTACTAGATATCACACTCTCTACCTATTGGGTTTACAGTATGGAATAATATCATGTCATCACACGAATTGATCAGTATATATTTTAAACTATCAATTCTTTCCTAACAAATACGTATCTCTTCACTTTCTATTGAAGGTTTTAAATTCTTCTACTCTTTCCTAGCATTGTTATAAAATGTCAAGAATAAATAACAAAAAAAAGAATACCATGTACAAGTTAAGCTGCAACAACTCTTTTCTAATCTGAATGTCCAGATGATACCATCCATTTAACCAAGACTCATTTCTTAACGAAGTATTGCATAAAAGTTCTCTACTCCGCCTCTCGTTTCTCCTTCGTTAAAAGACAAAATACATTTGTTGTTGCTCACCTAGTGACTTCGACAAGCAATCACACATTCTCTTTCTTATCGATCAAACGAAAACTCGATAACCACACGTATATAGATATGAGAAATATTTGAAAAAATATTAGCCGCATGCTCCATCCAAAATCCATAACCCGTAATTAGTTATCAGATGCAATCAGAAGCTTTTTTGGTGATTGAAATGATTAGACTTGATTCTTATTGTCGACACCAATCAACTTGTCCAAACAAAATAAGCATATCTTCTCCCAAAATTACAATCCCCTATAGGAATATTTTATTTAGATTTTATTTTTCGCATCTCACAATAAAAATCCCAACATTATTATTTCTTCTGTGATTTTTAACCTTCCAAATAAAATAAAATGCCTTTTCTAATTGATCTTTTACATGTGGTAAGAAATTGAAGTTCCCCTTCATATGGATTGTTTTTCTTTTTGCATGAAATTTGAATCTAGTTCCCTTTATCTAGATGTAATAAAAAGAAGTTTTGTCTGTTTGATATATGCTCTGTGTCGTGTTTGGTTAGTTATGGGTTTTTACGAGTTGGATTGAATGAGATTGAGTAATCTAAATATTCTCGTATGGAAGATTTGTTTAGTAATGTTTGAATTTGGTTGGTTTGAATATATTGTCCAAGCCTTTCCTTTGGATGAAAAATGTGCTATTTTGAGAATTTAATTGGTGGGTGGAATTTGTTTTATGGAAATTAAAATTTCAACAACATAGATGATTATTTTATTTTTTATTTTTTATTTATAGATTCTTGAACTTTTAACTCAAGTTTTGTCACTAAAAATACTATAGCAAAAATCCATCAACTTCTAATAAGAGTGAAAGCGCTCTCACAAATAACCTTAATATCAATACACAACAATTTCTCCAAATTTTTAACACTAACACCCCGTAACGTTTTATTTTATGTTTTTTTTTGTTTCTTAAAATTATCTTACATACACTAATTCTCTTATGTGTTTATTTGCTCGATTATCTTATTTTCAAACATGTTTCCAAAACCTAAACCAAGTTTAAAGATACTAAAACAGTAATTTTTTGTAAAGTTTTTTTTATGTATAATTATTGGGCTAAAAAATCAAATATATTTATAAGGAATGTGAAAGAAACACATCAAAGAAAAATCGTGAGAAAACAAACAAATTAATTAAAAAAAGACTTAAAAACGAAATGGTTATCAAGCATTAACTTATAAAATATAGTTTTCAAAATCTAGTATTTATTTTTAAAATTTTATCGAGACTTGAAAAATATATATTTGTAAAATAAAAGAAACAAGAAAACAATAATAAAGCTATATTTAAAAGAATTAAATAATAAAAATATGATCATCATAAAAAATGGGTGTAAGTTGTTTATTAGACTAGGATCTTCAAAAAGATATGATACTAATCTCTTAAAAATTATGAAAATTGCTAAAACAAAAAGAATTTATAATTTTTTTAATAGATGGGGATTAACTCACCACCTAAATGAAATATTACTCTTAGTTGTGCTAGCTTTTGCAAAGAAAAAATAAAAAATAAAAAATTGCTAAACAAAATTATAATTAGATTTGTTTTTTTCCATGATGTTTCAAATCTTCATCTTTAATGTTGAATTGAGTTAGGTTGAACATGTCCCCATAATTAAATTTGTATGATAAAAATAATTTAATTTTTCTCTACATTTTTACAATTATTTCATTTTTATCGCTATACTTATTAAAAAAAAGAATATTTTGATATAAACAAATATTTTGAAAGAACAAATAACATAGGGTTGAAGAGGTAAAAAAACATATATTAATGGAGAATCTTAAACTATATTAATAGTTAGATTTTTTTTTTTTTTTGAAAAGTTATCTATGATAGTTAGATGGTGATGAAAAAAATTATTTTGCATAAAAAAAGTTATAACAATTTCAATTCTAAATTACGCTTCTCAATAAATTAACCAACTATAGAATGTGACAATAAAGTAAGCAACAATTTTCCTTTTAAGAAATCATATATTTAATTGGATCCTCAAATTATAATTTTTCCCTTTTTTCTCAACAAATTAACCAATTATTATTTTTTAAAAAATCTAAAAAAAAATTAGGTGCGTAAAAAATTATATCTTATTATTAAGGTTTATTAAAATATAAATAATCTTATCCTGTTGTGTTAAATTGAACATTATCCAAATATGTTCATTGGTTTATTTATTATACTACATACAAAAATTAAGTTGGACTGATATTGCACAATTAAATAGTAAATAATTTAGGACCCATTAAACAACTTTTAAAAGTAATTGCGTTAACTAATAACTTTTTGTTTTATAGTCTATTTTCTAGAAAATATTTTAAAGTCCTTACATTAATGAATAAATAAAGTTCCAAAAACTTTTTTTTTTTTTGAAATTTAGCTAAAATTATTTTTTTTATAAAAATAATAAACGAATAATGGGTAATTAAACACTGTATTTTTTTTAATTTACATCAATTGATATTATATAGGATGCAAGCTAAAACTGAAAATTAAATATATAAATCAATCAAAATAAGTTGAAATTGAATTATTTATCGGCTTAGTTACGCTTCAATATTGGTCACCTCAAAGTTGATTTTAGCTCAAATTGAGTCGAACCAATCGTAGTTTTATTGATAAGATTTAAGGAAAAATGAAAAAAAAATATATTACTCAAATTAAAAAAAAACTACATTGAGAATCCAAAAACATGTTATTTTGTCTAGGATTTAAATTCCTAGGAATAAAGAGAAGATATGGATTCAAAATTCATAGTTTTTATTTTATTTTATATGTTCTTGTGTGAATTCATTAATTATAAAGCTATATATTTTTTATCTTTAATATTATTATTTGAAATATAATTTTCTATTAAATTAAACAATTTTCATCCTGAGTTATTTCTTCAGTTTAATTTAATCTTTCTCTCATTATTTTGATTAATACTGTTTAAGGAAGGGAATACCCTGGACACGTGGAGGACCCCTGTTGGTGCTCCAAGATTGCTCATGAGTCATGCCCAGCTCGGATAGCCGAGATGGCCGCCACTAACGTCGACAAATGCTAAGTATGAGGGCCGAGGTGAACCTAGCCCAGGTCTGACCTACCCGGGGAGCTCGGTAGGGGCCGATGTGAGCAACTGTCTGCGGCGTGATTATCGGGCGTAACCGTCGGTCCCGATATTACCGGGTGTAACCGACGGTCCCGAGATTACCCGAATGTAACCGTCGCGAGATTAGCGGGACTACCACCCATAAGTAGAGGAGCTCACTCCCTGATCAGGTACGATGATTTCTGGCCTCGAACTAAACTGGGAATCCGACCTGTACTGACTTGATCGTCGGAATGCTCACCTTTTTGTGCAGGTCCGCCCAAGTGTTCAGGTCGGTCCAGAGGCCGAGTTCGAGCTACAATCTGGAACACACTGTTGTGCATATCCTTGCATAAACAAATACAGTCTTATTGGTTATTAATTTCTAAAAAGATATGTATGCATCGTACAATACACATATGACATTTTAAAGAAATATTAATAGTAACTGGTGCTTAAAGAAATATATATTAGTTGTTTAATTAAAATATCTTTGTGTGATTACTAGAATTTTTGGGTAGAAATTGTAGTTATAATATTACCTTAAAAAAATTCATATACTTGCAATGAAGTCTAGGATAAAATAAAATATATATTAGCTTCAAGATAATGGATATATATCTTTCATCAAAAGGTGTGAATTCAATCCCCTTAAAAAACAAAATAAATATTTATTTTTGGTATAAAAACTTTTGTAAAATTGTAGAAAATTAAAATTTTTAAAAATTATATTGCCCGACCCTCACAATTTAGTTTTTCTTTAGTATTTTATATGTGAAATATTAGGTTAAAAACAAGTGGGCCCTTTCCAAAAAAATAAAAATAAGTGGGCTTGGAACTTGGGCCTGGGCTTTATCTCTCCTATTTTTGCCCTTTTCCAATTATTTTAAGAAAACAAATTAAACCTGTAATTCACGAATCAAAATTATCAATTAAGACAATAAAATTCATTTTTCTGTAACATTTTTTTCATATATATATATATATATATATATATTTGTACCCAATAAAGTGTCTACAGTACTGGGAACTATTATTATTTATAAAAAAAATTATCAAACATTTCAATCTCAAACTTAATATCTTCAGACTAAACGTTATGTTTTTATAAATTTAGTATTTTCTTCGTAATATTATTTCTAAGATAAACTTTTTCGGAGTCATACATCATTAAAGCAGCGTCATAACTCGAATTTATTATTTTAGGTTAAAGATTCTCCAACCATTTTAGGTAAGATAATAAAACATCTTATATTCAACCAAACGAGAATACTTTGAACTTCAACTACTTTCTATATTTGTCATTGGCCAATAGAGTCACTTTGAAATTTGACATTGGTGTTAACTGTTCCTCTGAAGAAATCTGATCTCTATCCAAAGTCATAGATAAAAATGGTAAACTTTCAACCTTTACGATATTTATTTAATTATATAAAAATAAATAGAGCGAACTTGCGAAAACTCCTCTAAATCAAAGTTAGACATTTTGGCTAATTATCTTAAAATGGATACATAAATGATTAAAAGATAAATTGTTGATCAAACTATAGTATTTTATCCGCATGCAAATACAGCATTAAATTATAATATTTATTATAATTTAATATTTTTTCATGTCACATCAAGAATCAAAATATAGATTTTGAATTTGTACTATTGAACCGCTTTTAAAAAAAAAATTGTATATTAATGACCAAATTAGAAATTTTACATTAAATGAATTTAGATATTATATTACTATTTGATGAATTTGATAATAAGATGATTTTGTAGTTATTATGAAATTATAAATATTGTCCATTAGATAGTAATGATTAAGTGAAGTTTTCCAAAAAAAGATTTTTGGATTTGACTTGCTAATTTGACCAACCGAACCTTCTAAATGGCGCAAATGTCCATGCACTTTGGCTAAATTATAAATTAAAAAATAAAACATTCGTAAATTATGGTTTTTTTAACTTTATTTCAACTTGTCTTGCAACTTCAAAATTTTAAATTTAGTGAATATATATATTTCTTTTTGAAAAAAAAAA
Source organism: Momordica charantia (assembly GCF_013281855.1). Classification (NCBI taxonomy): domain Eukaryota; kingdom Viridiplantae; phylum Streptophyta; class Magnoliopsida; order Cucurbitales; family Cucurbitaceae; genus Momordica; species Momordica charantia. The sequence continues at coordinate 5,640,527 of NW_028275166.1, forward strand.
ACTTCATTAATCAACGGAAAAATTCTTAATGACAACAATTTCCAGTCAATTAGGATTGAAAAATCCCACATTTCACTCTCCCTACTCTTTGAAGCACGACGTGCAAGGTGATGAGTACAGTAATTCGCAACCCGATCAACCTTTACAAAATCACAAACCCCACTCGGATCTTGCCAATATAAATTGTGACTGGTTGGACAACTCTCCTCTTTTTTTTTTTTTTTTTTTTTAAATTATACCTATTTACAAGACCAATCAAATAGAAAATATAAATTTATTATATGTGGTATTGAAAATAATAATTTATAAACTTAAATAAATCATAGTGATCAAACTAAAATTAAACTCAAATTATAAGAACAAAAATTGAAACTGTTAAAACTACAAGTGACAAGTTGAAATGAAGCTAAAATAATAGGAAAAAAAAGAAAAGAAAATGAGGGAACATGTTGATATTTTCAGGGTTAAATTATAAATTTGATTCTCCAGTAATAGTTTTAAAATTTCCATCTTTGTTTCTAGAATTTTGACTTGTTGCAAAGTTCAAACTGTTGTTCGTATGAAGAAAGTATGACCGAGAGCATCAATTATATCAAGTTTAAAGGGATGAATTTGAAAGTTTGTTAAATTTGGTAGCTGAAGTAGAACTTTGAAGAGTAAAAAGCTCAACCTTTTCCATATTTGATCCATATCTTCCATAAAGGCGTACCAGATATTTCAATCGACATCAATGTAAGAAAAAAATATCGGGAGAAGAGAAGAAAGTGGGTCCGATTTATTTATGCAATTAAAGTAAGAAGTGGGTAATCCAAATTGTATAGCTGCTGATGACCGAGCGAAAAATCCGCGCGCGTGAGCTCGCATTGGATGCGCACCAATAATCCATCCATCGCTGCTGGCTCGCTCGGAGGACTTGAGCTTGATCCTGCTTTCGCATGGGGGCAAAAATCTGAAAACCAGAAGAAAGAAATCATCTGGGTCCTCGTTGACTGCGACCCATTTGGAAATCCGATCAAAGTAGCAATTTCGCTTTCAGGGCTTTTAGATGGTTGAATTCCACGCTCTTCTGCCGCCATTTCGAGCTGGGGTTCTGCTAATTTAGGGTTTTCGCCCACTTTCCCACTTGGGGTTTTTTCAGTTCCTTCTTAGTCAGTCAGTCAGTCGTCGGATCTTGTGGAGGACGAAGATCTCGAGTGAGTGACTGGTAACGACTTCTTCTCTTCGCGGTTTGAGGGTGGTGATTTTGGTTGATGGTAGAAAAGTTTGGGAGTTTGTTTCTAGATTTCTCTGTGGAAGGAAATACCCGTTTGGTGTGGACGAGGATATGAGAAAGCGATGTAGCAGGAAACTGAGGACAAGGACTTAGAATTCTGTGTTTTCTTTTCCTTCTTTGGAGAAATTTTCGCGTCTAAGAACAAGTGGTAAATTGGTAAACATTTTCTCTCGCTCCTTGTTTAGGAATAACTTATATATGTATTAGTAAAACTTGTTTGTCTGTAGTTTTGACTAAGAGATGATTGTTGTTCTCTATTATAATTTGTTGCATCTTACATGTATAGCTGATTTTTAGTAACTTGAACGTATTCTTGATTGTTTTGTTTTGTTTCCATAGGCAATTTTGAAGACAATTGATGATTTAGGAAGTGAATTTTGTGAGTTTTCCTTTGATTCCCAGGGAATGGCGACGCCAGTTGAGCCTCCAAACGGGGTTAGGTCACAAGGGAAGCATTACTTCTCAATGTGGCAGACATTGTTTGAGATTGATACGAAATATGTACCGATCAAGCCTATTGGTCGAGGGGCATACGGGATTGTGTGTTCTTCTGTGAATAGGGAAACAAATGAAAAAGTTGCGATAAAGAGGATACACAATGCCTTTGAGAACCGCATCGATGCCCTCAGGACTTTGCGCGAATTGAAGCTCCTTAGGCATCTTCGCCATGAAAATGTGATATGCTTGAAAGATGTGATGATGCCCATCCATAGGAGGAGTTTCAAAGATGTTTATTTGGTTTATGAACTGATGGACACGGATCTACATCAGATTATTAAGTCTTCTCAAACTCTTACCAATGACCACTGCCAATATTTCCTCTTTCAGGTTTGCTATTTTTAGCTTCCCTTTCCAGTTTCTATATTGTTGTTACATAGTGTTACTTCAAGTCTAGTGTAATTAGTATCGAAAAAGCAAGTTCCTTCGGAACCAAATTATCGTTTCTCTTCATTACTTGGTTAATTGGTGGTATGGTACATTTCTTTTGATATCAATACATGCAATCCACAGTATCTTTTAGATTATTGTGATATTGTTTCTTTACTATGTAGAGCAAAAATATCGCCGTTTATTTGTTAAACTCTCACAAATTTTTCTGTTTTGTTCCCTTGTCGACATTTTAACTGAAGCAAACAGTCCATATTGCTCTGTTTTATTCCAGTGTTCGTTTTTTTTTCAATTAAATCAATCAATCCCAGTCTGCTCTGTCTTGTTCCCAGTGTTGGGTTTTCAACTGAAGCAAACAATCCCACATTGCTTAATTTGTTCCTGGCTTTCGTGTTACTTATTACCATTTCATTCAGATTTTGAAGTGGTAAAGTGACTTTCTTATTATCTTTTAACATTCACTTATTTATGTTTTAATTAAATTTAGATCGGCACGCTGATGTGATAGCTCTATTAAATTCTCTTTACCATGAGCATTTGGTTGTTTGGTATCATGCCAAAGTGCCTTCTTGAGATTAGATTGGTATGCCATTCCATAGCCTTTATCGGTCCCCGCCTAGTTTACAACCCTTTGTCAAAATTTTATTATTTGTCTCAAATTGGTTTTTTCGAGTCGCTCTGTAGCTCTAATCCTTCGATATGTCAAGTTATGCTGATTGTATCCATTTCTGCAGTTACCAATCTTTATGACCTAAAAGCTATTCTATGGTGCAAGGTCTCTGTTATCCAAAAGCAAGTTAATTTTACTTTAAATTATAAATTGAGTTCTGAAACTTTTGAATATTGTATTTATTTAGTATCTGAAGTTTAAAAAGCTTTAATTGCATTTGCATGAATTATATTTTTATTTAGTACCTGACTTTAATGCCATCAATACCACTAATAGAATGTTCATTTTGACATGACATGTCTTTTGGATAATTGTTGTGGCAAATAATTGAATAGACAAATGGGCATGGCATGCCACAATTCTGTTAATGGTCTTAATGGCTGGGACTAAAATGAAATAATCCTAAGTTCAAGGATTGTAATTGAAACTTTTTAAATTTCAAGGACTAAGTAGATACAATACTCAAAGTTGAGGGACTAGATTTACAACTTGATCTCAAATTTATTTGAGATTATTTTCATAAGTTGTGATGCCAAACTTGTGAAACATTTGAATTTCTTCTTTCTGTTACATTTTTCTGCTACTTATTCTAACTTATTGGTGCAGTTGCTTCGAGGCCTAAAGTATCTGCACTCAGCAAACATTCTACATCGCGACTTGAAGCCCGGGAACCTCCTTGTCAATGCAAATTGTGATCTCAAGATATGCGATTTCGGGTTGGCGCGTACAAGCAATGGCAAGAATCAGTTTATGACAGAGTATGTTGTAACTCGCTGGTATCGGGCCCCGGAACTGCTGCTCTGCTGTGAGAATTATGGGACATCAATTGATGTGTGGTCTGTAGGATGCATCTTTGCGGAGCTTCTCGGTAGGAAACCTATCTTCCCCGGCACCGAATGTTTGAACCAATTGAAGTTGATAATTAACATACTGGGTAGCCAGAGAGAGGAAGACCTTGAGTTCATAGACAATCCAAAGGCAAGGAAGTATATTAAATCTCTCCCGTACTCTCCCGGGGCTCCCCTCAACCGTCTTTATCCGAATGCTCATCCTCTCGCAATTGATCTTCTTCAAAAGATGCTTGTTTTCGACCCATCAAAGCGGATCAGTGTCACTGAAGCACTGCAGCATCCATACATGTCCCCACTGTATGATCCAAACAGCAATCCTCCAGCTCAGGTACCCATCGATCTCCACATTGATGAGGAACTCGGAGAAGAAATGATACGAGAGATGATGTGGAAAGAAATGCTTCATTACCACCCCGAAGATCTCGAAGAACATGCCGAAATGACTTGTTACCACCCCGAGCCTGCTACGGGGAGTACCGTGGTGTATTCTTGACCGATATCTCTTTGTTGTTAGGCCTTGGATGGTGACAAGCATTCGGTTTCTTCCCCATTTCGCTACGGTATCGATTAGCTCGGTAATTATCTAGTAATCCCTCCCTTCACCGTCGTGTAATAAGTAATAATGTCTAAACAAGCATGCGTTATAGGGTTTTTCTGCTGTAGCATGTAAGTCTGTTGTCTGGTTTGAAATATGGAACCTCTTTCAGTTTCTGAAAACTATTTTGATTTTTACTATTATTTTTATTTCAACAAATAAATACTGGTACTTCTGAGTATATATATAAATGTGGGTTTGTATATTAGACTAAGTATTCGAATATTAATAGTAAAGGACTTAACCATGGTGGCCACTTATCTAGGATTTAATATCCTACGAGTTTTCTTATATTATTATGGTGGACAACTAAAGCATAACTCAGCTGATTAAGATAGATATTCAATTGAAATTGTAATTTTCACCATACTAAAGAAAAAAGAAAAATAGTTATTTTAATTTGGTAAACAGTTGGCTGGTTTCAGTGTGAAACTGTGGATCGGCTTTCCCCACCACCCATAACTTGCCATTTGGAGAAAAGTTCACCTATAGACTATTTCATTTTTTTTTCATTGTTTATCATTTTTCTTATAGGGTAGGAATCTTCGGAGATGGTAATAAATACATTATCTATTGAGTTATGTTTGGACTGTCAATTTTCTAAGTTTTAAAATGTTCTCGAATTCCTTTTTTTTTTACGTGCTCGGGTACCAATTATACCTAGGGATTATGTAGATCATATATTTCCAATTATATAATTTTGATATAATTGGTAGACCTTATAAATTTACACGTACCACATTTACCAATTTCATTAAAAATTTGAATGAAGGGCTTCTCAATTCCCATTAGAGTCTCTAGAGTATGACAAAAGGGCATAATTTCTTATTTTGAGAAACCATAAATAGTTTGTATAAAACTATTTTTAAAATATAAATGTAGGATTTGTGAAACATTTTAACTACTTAAAATGGTATCCATAACCTAATTGAACTAGTCGAAACATTATTTACCTCTTTAAAAATCAAAGGTTCAAATATCCCGTCATTTGGAACTCAAACACACAAAAAAAATTTTTGTTTCATTTTAATAAAGAATTTTACTTTCAAAATCTACTTAAATTATAAATATTATTTATATTTTGGATAAATTTAAATTGAAAAAAAAGTTTAAATCTCATTCTGATCCATAAACTTTTAAATTAGTTTCATTTTGGTCCTTAAACTTTAAAAATATCTATTCTAACTGTTGAGCATTAAAAGGTATCCATTTTAATCAATTGAGTTATTGTTATTATTTTGCCACATAATATCCGCTAATTCCAATACTCATCTCAACGAATCATATGGGCTCTGATGCATGTCTTCATTGACACTTTTTTTTCCCTTTCTGAAAAGGATTCACACTAACACATTCAATACACATACTCCTACTCAAAAGCCACATTATCCATTTATTAATGACCAAAATTGTTATTACATTAAATATTCAATAGCTATAATAAACATTTTGAAACTCCATTAACCAAAACGAAATAAACTTAAAAACTTCAATGTTAGAAATGATGTAACTTTGAAAGTTCATTGACCAGAGTATGATTTAAATTTCAAATTAACAACTTAATAGATATAATTTTAGAAACCAAAAGGAAAAAAAACGAAAAAAGAACACTTTTTCCTCTCGTATCATTTAGAGGTGTTCATGGGTTGAATTGGGTTGAGTTAAAATACTTTTTAGATCCAATCCAATCATTTGAGTTCTAAATTTACTCAACTCAGACAACGAGCCTAACCAAACCCTACTCGAGTTGAGTTTAGTTGATCGAGGTTTTTTTGATATGTCATGAATGCAGTCTGACATCTTTAAGCATTTGTGTGGTTGTTGTTGAAAGCTCATGATTGTTATTTTAATGGAGGCCACTCAAATGCATCCCAAGTTGCATATCCCATATATATTGACAGTGAAAAAGATCTTCCCCATACCAATAAAGATTGGAAAGAGAGAAATTAGAACCTGGCCTCCAAGGGGCTGTTTCTACACCACATATAACATTGAATTCACCTTCAAGTTTGGGACTACAAATTAAAGAATGAAGAGGATGAAGAAATTATGAAGAGAAAAAACAAAGTGTGTGCTTCTTTTATCCATGAAACATATAAAGGACAAGGGAATGAAGACAGTCAAACACCATTGACTTCCACACAGTGTTTTACAGGACATGTATCCTCTTCACTCTGGTCGAGAGGTTTTTGCAGCATAGAAAAGATACCGTGGAAGGATATTCTTTTATTTTTGATTTCTTGGAAATGATACCGTGTCACTTACGAGAATAATACCTCATAATAACTGATACTACAAGACTCTCAGTAGCCCAAAATTTGACATCTTCTCGAGGATTTATAAAGTTGGTTGATAGATTAAATTAATCTTAAGTTTTTTTTTCTAATATTTATTTTGAAAATATTATTAGCAACGAAATAATCAACCATCACGTCATTAGTTCATGATCTTTGCCTTACTTCTGTAATTTCGGCAACTCTACTTTTTATTTTTTCCTAAAAAATCTAGTGAAATAAATGTTAATTAAACAGCCCACGAGAAAATAAAGTGGTTGAAAAATAAGACTAGAAAGTAAAAATAGAGAGTTAGAAGATTATTTTACGCCTTCGGAATCTCGCATGATTAATAACAGGAGATTAACAAATTGAATAATCTCGCATGATTATTCTGAATTTTGTTTTTAATTTTCTGTTTTTTTAACAAATTGACTTTATTAAAATTAGACTAAATGTATAATAATTTTTTCTTCAGAATGTTTTTGTGTGTGTTTGTTGGCTTTTTTTTTAAACCTAGTCCCAGTCTCAATTCAGTATATTACTTTTTTCAACATCTTTCAATCATATCATTTCAATTTCAATTTGTGAATGTTAGAAATTGAATGAGATTATAAAAATTGTGAGAAGGGGAAAGTTTCTATTTTCTCCAAATTTTTAAAATTTTAATCTCTTTGTTAATCTAATTCCTTCTTCTAAATATCATACTATAAGCTTATTATTAACTAATTTTAACATTTACCAATAGAAATGATATAATTGAAAAATATTAAAACGTAAGCTGATCACTACATTTTGAAACCTTGTAAATAATAATGACTAATAATTAAAAAAGAAAAGAACTATCAAACATTATAGAAACTAAATTGTTACCTTTGAGAGTTCAGGGACTAAATTACTACTCTACGGGGGCCAAAAATATTTTTTACCCTATTTATTTTAATTTAAATTTTAGCCTAAAATCAAGCATCGTTTCATGAGTACTAGATAAAATTTAAATTTATAAATTTATAGTTTAATTTGTGAAGTAGTTTTAAATCTAGCTAGTAAATTCAATTTGTGAAATTAGCAAATCAATGGTCTAAAATAAAGAATCAAACTCACCTACTAATTAAGGTTTGGGTGCAAAAAAGTCAAAATTCATTTACTCTAAATGCCTAAAGATTTTTTTCCCCCAAAGGTATCAAGAAATATAACAAACAAACAAACCGACCAAAATAATGAATTATTTTTTGCTTGAAAAAGACATATACAGCTTGATACATGTTTATATAATTAAGAGAGGAGTTAAAATATTCCATTAAAATCATGTTGCATTTTATTTTAAAATAAGTATTAGTATAAAACTATATGAAAAATAAAATTATGAGAACAAAAATATATTAGAAAAATAAATGGCTACATATATTGATGATGTACTTTGATATAAGATTTGAATAATTAGAGAAGCCACCACTAACCAATAAAAATGGGTGCAAATATTTGGGGCAAAAAACAGTAGAATATGTTAAAATCTCATATTTCAAATGGTAGAACTATTTGTAGGTAGATATGAATATGGCGCACTATAGAATATGTTTATACTTGGGGAGTACAAAAAGTTGTAGCTTTTCCACTACAGAGGCTAAGTACAGTATGGTTATGGAAGCCAACAAAGAGATAGTCCAAACTTACAATTATACGTTTTAATAGGTGAATTTGGTCAGAAACTCGAAAAGAAGTAATTATATTAGATAAAAACATAATTATTCATTTGGTAAATAATACCGTATTTTTGTACTTAAAAAAAAAATCGTATCTTCAACTTTCAACATTTGAAAAGTACTTCTTGAAAATTGAGACACAAAGTTTGAATGTTTTAAGTGTGTTTTTCAGTATATTAATTTACTTTCTTTTCTTCATGGTGAAACCTATGATAATAATTAGAAATAGGATGTGCAGCCTATTTAAAATAATAAATTTATATAAATTTCAATATCATTATTTTCTTTATCTATCTTTTTTCTTATTCATAGCTTTTATATATAAATTTTGAAATATAATCCTTCGAATTTCTAAGAAGTACTATATTCAATCCCAAACATCTCCTATATATATTAAGAAACCGAAAACTATGTAAGAGATAATGCTTCAACTGAAGAACAAATTAAAAGACACCCCCATAAGAAAATTAATGCAAAAACTTAAGTTCAGAATAATGTGAGTTTGTTTGGAAAATATTGGCTTTGTGCCTCAAAATTTTGAACTTATTTAATGGCTTTTGTCTGTGCTGCTTCTTTTTCAGGTTGCAGACCAGCTTTTTTTAAGCTCTCCAACTTGCTCCATTATTACCAATGGAGGAGCCCTAAAAGGGACCACTTACAGTCTCTTCAGATATATCTCCAATGGCAGAACAATATGGTACAAATCTTTCAATAATACTTTTAACCTACCTCTCTTCAATAATTGAGAAACCCCATTTCCTTTTCTTAAATACCATACAAAATATTTCCCTTCAACCTTCAAAATGTCTATTTTAATTCTGGCCATCTTGAAGGTTCGGAACCAAAGTGGAAAGATTTTGAAAGTTTAAAGATATATGAATGAGATAGAAACACAAAAAAAAAAAAAAAAAAAAACTCATTTTTACGCCTTTAATTTTACGAGACCAAACACTTTCAAGGTAAGTGATAGGGGTGTACAACGATTCTACCGTGGACTTATTTCAGAAAACATTTGTATATATTTACGGTTTGTACTGCGATGTAAAATTAAGAAGTGATTATTAGAGAGAAAAGACGTTTTTTCGTGATTTACATGAGATGATGTGTTTTGGATTGAACTAGAAAGCTTAGGTTTTTACAATATGATAAGAACTAGATGGGTAAGGGGGGAGATGATTACATAGAACCAAACTCAAAATATATATATTTTTGCAAGTTGCAAAAGGTGAAAGAGATCAATCAAACAGCAAGTTGGGTAAACACAAGAGAAAAAAGACATCAACTTGTAGCCATGAACAGAAGTTTCAAGATGTGCAATTTGCCCCATTGGCCCAAATTTTAAAAATGTAATAATAATAAAACTTATTTTTTTACACGTCTTTTCTCCTATTCGTTACAAGTTTACTCTTAAAACTTTTAGAATTGTGACTAATAAATTTCTGAATTTTCAATCTTATGTTTAATAAGTCTTTGACATTGAAATCACAAATTTCAAGTCGAAAATGTTAGTAACTTATTAGACACAAAATTGAAAGTTTAGAACCTAGACATTTTTAAGAATTTAGAACACAAACTTGTAATTTAACCTTATTTTTATCTTGTCCACTTATCCAATACTCATACTATATGCTTACTTAGTTATGCCGAATTAATCACAATAGACATGTCACGTTATTATTTAGTAAATGGTATATAGAACAATCTTTCAAATTTTACGACATGAATCTTTTTAAATTAAGTTTTGACACCATCATAAAAAAAATTGAATTGAATTTGTAGATGGACCAAAAAAAAAAAAAAACCATCCTTATTTTTTTTCATGTCTTTTCAACCCTTTTTTTTTTCTTTTCTTTTGTTATTACTTTTAAGGTTGTCTAACTCAGGCACACACTCTTACAAGTGAAGAAAGAATTAAAAAGCATATAAAAATAATATATGTTATGCCCCAAAAATGTGTAAAAAGAAAAGAATAAAAATAGTATTTCCAAGTTAATCAAAATCATGAAAATGACCTAAAATCTTTGTGAAACTCTTATATTTTTACAGCTAAAATGATGTGTTTGGCTCTCAAGGGACCATCTCATTAATATCTTAGAGCTTCCTTTTGGGTAAAATTTGGTGAGGTTTCAATGTTGTTTGCCCCCACTTATTCCCCTTTTGCCCTTTTCTTAACCTCTTTTTTGTTGCTTCGCTTTCATTGGTCAAAAAGTTTTTCATTATTGTTTTGCTTTTGTTTTCTCCCTTCTTCATTTGGCTTCCCCAAACTTTAATTACATCCTATATTTTCATTTTGGTCCACTACCTTTATACCTATTTCGTTTTGGTCGGTAAATTTTTCGAATATTTTCTCTTAGTCCTTCGTAACTTTCAAATATGTTGTCGTGGATTTTAAACTTTTACATAAAAAAAGTACAGAAATTACAGTGGTAGCAAAAATCTTTTATATATTTCAAAATATGTCACTTGTTTTTAAAATTTCAAACATTGCAAAAATTTTCAATCAGACACTTATATCATTAATATATTAGATATATATCACATACATATATTAGTAGTAAGATATATTATAGATGTATATTATTTAGTTAAAGTTTGTCATTTTAAAATTGGACTTTCATTTCTTAGGTGCTATATTTGAAAAAACTAGATGTAGTTGTTATTTTTCTAATTAAACTAAATATTTTTGCCATATTTGTAACTTAGACCAAAAATTACTATGATAGTACTTGTCATTAATTTCTAGTCCATTGTCGAACAAACAACAAATTTAGATTAGAGGCGGAAAAAAAGATGCTTGATAAAGTTGTTTTTGTGCAAGTTAAACTTTTGAAAATGGGGCAAAAACGAAATAAAAATAAAAGCAAACAATAATGAGGAACTTTTTGAAAATAGGGTTATACATACATTTTAAAAATGGGTTTATGCATCTTTGTCAATTGAAATTTTGCGAATAATCGTACCATTTTAATTTGTTCATTTTTTTATGAAATTAATAGACGCGACATACATAGAATAAGACATGTGAATCTACGTGTACCTATTTTATTGAATAAATTTTAGAGAAGATTATGACTTACCAAATAAACAAATTAGAAACCTGTGTTTCGTAATTATCTCTAAATGTTAAAAACTACCACGAACAAAAATCTTAATTTTCTTCCCTCTCAACTAGGTTTTGAGACTATTAAAAGAGGTTAAATTGAAATTTATGGGGAAGTTTGAAATTGTGGGTATGTTTGGTTTGTGATATTTTTCAAGGAATTTTTATTTATTAGAAACATTAAATACAATGAATTATCTTGATTTAAAATATAAATAATTTATTTATGATTTAGATCCCAAAATAAATTCTCTTATTTTAAAATACAATTTGGTCAGCTAAAGCTAACTACTAAATCTTCATTGCTCAAATACCTAAAAAGTCTTTGAACAAATGCTTCTACTTCTAAAGCAATTTTACATTTTATTGACAGTCATTATTTATTTGCAACCAAGTAAAATTTTTAATTTCTTAAAATTTATATAGAAGGAAGAAAATGACATTTCTATAAAGTTGTATTCCTTGTTTTTCAAAATATAAATAAGATTAAATACCTCAAATTAGATATTTATTTAATATCTTTCCATAAATAATCACACCTGTCAATATATATTTATTATTCATTTACTTTTTAAAAAAGAAAAAAAATCATTTGTACTTAACCAATAAGTTAATTTTGACCTTTCAATTTTAATTTTACCAAATTCAATCCTAAACAAATAGGTGATAAAATTAACCTCTCAAAACTAAATTAAAATTTTGCTTCTCAATTATTTTTTTAAAAAATATTACGATTCAAAATAAAAGAGTGGAGATTCGAACCAAATTGTTTTTAGATTATGCTCCGCTCCTAATAATTAATCACACAAATTTCAACTAATAATTTCCCCCAAAATCAAGATACAGAATATGTTTATAAACCTTAGAAAAAAAATGGTATAATTTGAACCAATAAAAGCTTTCAATAAAGGTAATCACAAATACGGCCGAACTTAGAATTTTATGTAGGAGGAGACTTGGATTCAATTACGTTTATTTATTTATTTATTTATTTTTGCAATTACAGTAATTTTCTAAAATTATTTTGTTAAAAGAATTATTAATTTCCATCTATATTTAATACAAAGAAAAAAGTTGACAAATTTAAAAAGAGAACAAAATACAAAATATAAATTTAATATTATTGATAAATTAAATAATAAAATACTATAAATTCATTCATATTTTAATAAATTCAAATTTATTAGAAAAAATATTAACAAATAAAATTTATAAGAAATTAAGGATATAAATGACTTTGGATAAGAAAAAAGAGTCCCTCGATTTCAACGTGGCTCTACCACTGATCACAAATATTTAGAAAAATAGAAACCATGTAGAAAATATATTAATTTGATCACCACATACTTAAAAGGTTAGCTAAAATTAATGCTAATAGGAAGATTTAAAAAACTGCTTTTCCTTATTCATTAGATTAAAATACTATTTTTTTCCCTAAAAATTTCAGTTTTGGTTCATTTTTGTCTTCAAAATGTTATTTTGGTTGGTGTATTTTCAACTTTGGTTCACTTCAGTCATTGTACTTACAAAATGTTGGTTTTAGTCTCTCTGCTTTAAAAAAATGAACGTTTTAGTCTCTATTTTCAAAATTTTAACATAAATTCTATACATAATGGAAACATTTTATTATAAAATCATGGTTTACATTTGAAGAAATATATCAGTGTAATATCATGTTGAAATTATGATAGAAAAATGAGATTAAAAAATAAAATTAAAGGACCAAAATGAAAATCTTGAAATTACAGAAATCAAAATAAACATAAATTGAAAATATACAGTAGTTCAACCAATTTATTATTTCGTTTAAATATTATTTTGGTTCTTCTAATTTCGACTTTGATCCACTTTATTCTTATACTTTTAATTTTGGTTCATTTTAATCCCTCCAATAAATCTAAATCGAAATAAAAATAAAAGTGAAACAATAAAAATGTTTAAAAGTGCATAAACTAAAACGAAAATTTCAACGATGACTGAAATGAACATAATTAGAGTGGAAAGTGGATTGACCACGATAGTATTCAAAACTTATTATTATTAATTTTTTATATGATTATTATCTATTCTTTATTGGTTTTAAAATAAGAAGGGTATTGATTTGTTTAGACTTTAGAATTAAAATATCGGGCTTTCTTTATAATTTAAAAAATATTTAATATTGTTTTATCAAGTTGGTAAAATCGGCGTGTGATATTGCTTTGTTTCGGTACTTGCGTTGCGTCCAAAAGCGTCATTATTAATTAAGGACATGAACAGTAAGATTCTCCGCCCCACAAAAACTCTTATTTATTTCTTTATTTATTATTATTTTCGCAGATTAGAAGGTGGGGCTAATTTCGGATTTTTACTACTTTCCATAAGAAAGTTCCTAATTTATTTTCTAACATTCCTAATTTCTATTTTAAATTTATAATTTTCTCTCTAATCTATATATTAGTGTTCAACTTCTTCTCCACGATTTTTAAAAGATTTCCATTTGAATTTATTTTCTTTTATCTGCTAAATGTTTGTGATCATGTCTTTATTGTTAATAGACGTTAAAGTTTATTGAATATGGTCGGTATGATAGTATTTTCAATTAGTTCGTTTTCTATAATGACTCATTTTTGGTCCCATTTCTCGTGTAAAAGTAAAGTGAGTGGACTTTGGATCTTACGTTTTACTAAGGATTAAGACCATGAAAATAAATTCACGGGACTATCACCTTATTTGGTCAGATTTTCCAACCTTTTCTACCATCTAAAAGAAAATCTATATATGTTGTTATAAAATAATTCTAGTGTATGGTGGAAAAGTTTTCTTTTTTCACGTTGATATACCCAACTTATGAAATTATATTTAAATTACAAATTTAATCTTAAACTCATTGCAATTTATTTATTTTTCTATGACAACAGCTCATTTCAAGTAAGATAAATTTTTACAAAATAAGTCAGGTAAGATGAGTGTAGTTCGCATAGGCACATCTAACTTATTAAATTTAAATCATAAATTTAGTCCTCAAACTTTGTGCATCCGTATAATAAGTAAACTCTAAAAAGTTTTAATTACGGTTTTTAAATTTTGAATTGCTAGTTTTTTAATCTTGGTTGATAACTTTTTTTTTTTTTTTTTAGAATCTTGGTTTATACCTGAACAATGACGCAATTACGTAAAATGCTTTTTTTCTTTAGTACACGTAAAATGCCTATTAAATCTCTTTTAAACTTTACCGTATTTGATAAATGGTGGGATTCGGACATTATGATTTAAAAAATAGGAATTCAACGAAAAAGACATAAATGCCCCTTCATTGGATTCTCTTTGTAAAGTGGCACAGTTGTGGGAAATCGTAATTAGAATCGGAATCTGAATCAGCGTAAAAGTCTTCAAGTTAGATTCGACGGTGAAAAAGAGACGTCTTAAACTGTAATTTTGACCCCCTTTTTTTTTTTTTTTTTACCTAAACAACATCCTTAATTAATTATATTAATTAACAAAATAATAAATATTAATCTACTAATTAATATATTTAAGGTTCCTGCATTTAAAAGAATCACCTTTTGCAATTTGAAAAACGTTGTTTATCGCGTTGGAAATATAATACATTTAATAGACTAGATGTATATTTTAGTTTCTAATACTAGTTGTTTTTTTCAATGTAGTTTTTATTATTTAGAAATTTTTAATTTAGTCAGGTATGTTTTAATATATATATTTTTAATTTAATTCATCAGTGTTAGTAAATATTAAAATTAGATAATACTAACTTTACCTAATATAATATTTAAGGAATTGATAGAACTTTTTAGAAGAGAAACAAAATGAGATTTCTAATTTCTATTTCCTCTTTTAAATTTCAAAAAATTGGTAGAAATTTTAAGTTTTCTTTTCTTTGATGTCATTTTTTCTCTTTTAAATTTATGTCAATTCACTAAATATTATGTCAAGTTTATTATCAACGACTAAATTTGAACATACTAAAATATAAAGGATTGAGTTTAAACTTTTTGAACGATAAAGATTGAATTGAAAAATATAAAAACATTTAGGATTAAAACATCACAATAACACACTTATGTTACATTTGTAAAAGTAAAATAAAATAAATAGTTGTTTTTGTAATTATAAGCATCAAAATTTGTGATTTGTATTACAATTTTGGTGAACTTTTCAAGTGGCGCACGTCTCTTAGATTTTTCTTGAAATGATAGCTTGTGTGCCTCTCTTTTTTATTTCGTGTCTTTATATCTTTTCAAATACTTGAAAGCGAAATCTACATTATTATTAGATGTATTGTCGTAGGTTTTTATAATCTATGTTTCATGGGTTTTGAAATGAATTTTTTTTTTGTTTATGGATATATAACTATCTACGTTTGCACTAATCATGATTTAAATTTTTTACACAAAAAAAAAAAACAATTTAACTTTTAAATTACGTTTTAGTTTAATGGAATTTAACTTATATTTATTTTTTAGAAAAAACAATTTAAAATCAATGGATGGTCAAGTGATTTTGACTAATAGTACCAATAGAGTCTACCCAAAGTAAAAAAAAAAAAAAAAGGAGGGGTCCAATAAATATGGTCCCTCCTAAATATGGACTTGTTTGACAAGAAAATGAACTTCAAAATACTAACTATTAAGATCTGTCTTTATCTTCTCTTTAACAATGTCTGGATAATATTTATTTTTCAAAGTCTTATTCAAACACCACCAAGTAATTAACTTATCTCAATATAATAATGATATGGTTGAAAAAACATGATTTTTATAGTACATTTTATTAGACATTATTTATTGAGACGTGTACTATATATATAATATACGATTATTAAGATTAATTAGTCATTTTGGGAAAAAAAAAATCATATTTGGGATTATTAGAATAAGTCTAAAAAATGTCATGATAAACATCTCAATTTTTAGTGAATTACTCTAATTAAAAGCTCATACATTCATGCAACAAAAAAACCAATAGTTTAACTTGATTCATTTCTAATTTCAATGGGTGCAACACACATATGTTTGCAAATTATTGAAGAGGTGGCATTATTCAAGTATTTTTTTGTCTATCAAATCTTCAAGTGAAAGGTAAATTATCAGAGGGTGGGAACAGATTTACTTGTCTAACGGTAATTGAATCTTTAGGAGTGAAAGACAACGATCAAACAATTAAGATGAATTTGTATGGACAACACACGTCATTCACTTATTGTCAATTTAAATGCCTATAAATATAGACTACCCTCTCTGAACACTCTCCCTTTTCTCCGCCCCTTTGTTATCATTATTATGCTAAAGTTCCTACAATTCTCTCGAAGAATTTTGTTCATATTTGGTTCGTCTATCAAGGTTAGTATGGTGTTGAATGAACCTAAAAAATAGTGTATTTTGAGAGACATTCTATTATACTGAATATTTAGTGGCAAAATGTAAGAAATTTTGTATCCTGCATTTCTTATTTTTTAAATTTTATACTTTTCTATTTTTTTCTTCAATTGATGTGTTATGCGGCTCTTTTTGTATTTTTTATATTACTTATCTATTACATATATACACCATATGTATTTTTTATACTATCTATATATTTTACGTATGATATATGTCGTATACTAGTTACAGATTATATATAAGCATAGTATGCAAGCTTTCATATGTTATAATTAGATCGATTTAAAATTTAAAATTGGGTTTAAAAGACTCCAAACACGTGGACTAAATTGAAGCATCTCTGTGTTCAAGAATAATTTTTACAACTTTGTTTATAAATTCATGAGAGTAAGAATCCGATCAGATAAGATAAAGATAAAAACAAACAAAACTACACATCTAAGTAGGATAAAATAGGCTTAAATCTTATTTTTATTTAAAATTTAAAATATTATATTTTAATTCTTAAACTTAAAATATTATTTTACTTATGGTAATTAAATTTTAGTATCGATCGGATTGGACATTTTTATGTTTGGCTATCTATATAATTTAGGAGGTCATTAATATGACATGCCTTTATTCAATTATTCAATAAATATTTAATTGTCTATACAAAGAAGAAGTATTTATTTAGAGTAGGCAAAATGTCGGGTTCCATTTCCATAACGGATCCGAATTTCTATCAAAATTATATGAACAAAATATCAACAAGAAGAACTAAAAACAACCTTTCTTCGAATAAGAAATTTAATTGCTTTGAACCCCAAATAAAATTTAGACCAATAAATGATTACCAAAAAACTAGAACAGCCAAAAAAAAAACATTAGTTATGAAAAAAGAAATTTGTGGCTCCTGTGCAAAACAGATAGAAATTGAAGGGTTATGGAAAATTATGATTTGGAAAAAAAAAAAAAGAAAAAGAAATTTGGTGTGTCCCACCAAACCCAATTGAGTTGGAGCAGATTCCTATGCCCTTTTTCCTCACTTTTCTTTTTTCTTCTTTTTTTTTCTTTTCACCAAAATTTCTAATTTGTTCCTCAATTTTCTCGCATTTTCCATCGTTTTCTCTTCTATAAATTCACCCCTTCTCCGTCTTCCCCAACCTCCGCCGCTCTTTCTCTCTCCGCTCTGAATCTGCTTCTTCACCGCCGGATTTCCGCCGTTTTCTCGGAAATCGTCCCCTTCTCCGCCGCTCCATCCTTTTAGATGCTTAATCTCTTGTTCTTGATGTTTGAGATAATTCATGTCTCCGATTCTTAGTGAAATTCTCCGTTCTGGTTTTATGATCAATTCCTCTCTCCGGCGCCGCACGCATCTGGTTCAATCTTTCTCCGTCGTCTTCCTCTACTGGTTCTACGTGTTTTCATGAACTTCCCTCATCCCTCTGCCTCAGATTATCAAGATTGCCAGATCGATTATCGATTCCGAGATTATTAATTTCGTTTTCGTTGTTGTCGTCGTTTTCGATTTAGTTTTTTTCTGTTTCTGCCGTAGATAAGATATTCTGTAATCTATAATCTGTAGTCTGTGTTGTGCTGCTGTAAATATTTGTAATACTATTTATTGTCGATCTCCATGGCTTCTTCAAGCGGAAATTCCTCTGGTTCGACCCGGCTTCAGAACTCAGGTTCCGAAGAGGATTTGCAGGTTCTGATGGATCAGAGAAAACGGAAAAGAATGCAATCGAATCGCGAATCGGCGAGGCGATCTCGGATGAGGAAGCAACAGCATCTGGACGAATTGATGGCGCAAGTGACTCAATTAAGGAAGGAAAACGCTCAGATTCATTCCAATATAAACATTACATCGCAACTTTATATGAACATCGAGGCCGAGAACTCGGTTCTGAGAGCTCAAATGGCGGAGCTGACGCAGAGATTGCAGTCGCTCGAGGAGATCGGTGATTGCATAAACTCCAATGGTGGATTTGGAGAAGCAGATCAAGAAGAGGTGTTTCAGATTCAGACAAATGCGGCTGCCGATTGCTTCATGAACCCGTTGAATCTCCTGTACGTTAACCAGCCGATCATTGCCGCTGCCGATATCTTCCATTATTGAATTCTGAAGCTTAATTTCTTGATCTCTATGTGTTGAAAATTGGGATCGATCTTCTGGCCAGATCTTCTTAGGTTATTATTGGAACGATGTTGATCAGATTCGGATGTGTAAAAGGACGTAGAAATGGGGTAATAGTTGAAATTATTTTTGTAAAAGGGGCCATTTGTGCAAATCACATCAAAGCCATTATTCCTCTTTAATTATTGTTTATGCATCTAAACTTATATTTATAAATTCTTAATTTTCTCCTCTCACTCCTTTTTTTTTTTTTTTTCTTTTTTAGTATGTAATATTTTATGGGAGGTTACTAATTTTCATATTAGATGATTTTAAAATCACTTTTTAGATCATGAAGATATTTCCATATAAAATGTACGTGAATGGTATTATATTTAAAATGGTAATATTATTAATTTATGAATCTTAGTGTAAATAAGCATACTCTTAGGTAAGTTAGGGCGATGTTGTCTTTATTTTGATTTCATGAAATTAGTGTGAAGGGCAATTTTTTATAAAACAAAATATTAATGAAATATGCTTTAAAAATTTGTAAGGTTTAAGAATAAAATTTAAAAAAAGACTTCGAGTTTATGAGGAAAAATTCTAATTTATTTTATTAAAAATAAAAATTCATGTATATAGTAGACTGATTATAACATGCTTAATAATTTCAATTTATAATATAATAAATAAAATAACATGATGAATAGATATTATTCGAATCCTCCACCCTCCATATTAAAATGACATGTTAATAAGGATAAATGAACTCTTCTTATATTTTGGTTATCAATCATGGTTAAATTATTACTTCAAAAAAAAAAATTATGGTTACACTGTAGCTATGGAAAAATCTCCTATTTTTACTATTTACAAACAAATTGATAAAAAAAAAAAGAAAAACTATTTGCAAACAAAAAGGACTATATTAAGTATCTGATATGAAAGAATGATATCTATAGAAGTGTACCTGGGATCAGATCGTTGAGCTATTTAACTTGAGTTTAGGAAGTCGTGCAATGATGAACAACCAGTGTATGTCGGGAGATGATCTTATAAGAGGTGGGGACATGCTTATAATAGTTTTCTTAAATTGATACGATTTAGTTAAGTGTATTTACCAATTGTTATGAGTAATTATTGTCACTTAAAATCGATTATGAAGAGTTAATTCAAATATGATGGGTAAAATTTATCCTTCGCCATATTTATATGTTAATTATTATTGTGAACAAAAAAAAGCGAAATAATGATAATAATATATTTTAACTTATAAAGTCTTTGACACAATGGTGTACGTCTCTTAGGATGGATTCGAATTCCTACAACTTATATGTTGTATTAAAAAATAATAATAATAATAATAAAATAAATAAATAATATAATATTTATTTATTAGTACTTTGGAGCTTTTTTTTCTTCCAAAGAACTTTTTAGCATTTTCCAAGGGATGTAGAAGTGCTTTTGGTTGGTTATGGAGAGCTTTTTGATAAATGATTGGTGAACAATATTACTTATAATTTGGATAATTTGGCCAATTTTTTTTGAAAGAAAGGGACATGTTGCTTCCCACTCAAACCACATGCATATGGTTGGTTGGGGTTCAAATTTGGCTTTTCATTTCCAACCACCTTTCAATCCTTTTTTTTTTTTTTTTATATATTTAGTGTTTTTTCTAATAAACATTTCACTTAGTATTTTGGCAATAATTATTAATGGTGGATAGTAAATAGAAGCAAAATTCAATGTTAAATAATATAATTTGACTTTTTTTCTAATTCACATAGACTAATTAATTTTTTTGAACAAATAAACATTGCATTAAATAGAAATAATACCCCTAAGGGTTACATATGAAGAGTGGTGACCACACATCACCATCACAATCCACGAAGGAAAACAATTGTTCCAAAGAACATAGAAACGATAAAAAATGGCAAAATTGGTCAATAAAACAGTCTATTCAAAGAACTAGGAATATTAACAAATTTTAGCCAATTGAACACCTTCTCAAAAGTCATCGGGGGAGAACCTTCAATTAATTGAGGTATCTTGTCAATTATGACACCCCTATTCACAATTGGAAGGAAAATAATTACCTCCAAAATTGTCTTATATTCTCCACCATGACAAGTAAGGAAGGATTAGACAAATTTCCTAAATAATGCTAGTCACAAATCTTAATACAATTAAGATTGATAGCCTCCCTAGATTCCAAAATTGTTTGAATTGATTGCTGTTGCACCTCCTTCGTTGCCCACATGCTGCTTCGTCTTCCTTGCCCTTGGACCATGGAAGTTCTCTAAACCAAGATGAAACGAAGATGAAGAGTCATCCCAAGAGATTGCAAGCAGGTGTCTTCTCCAATTCTGTGCCTGATAACTCCTCAAAATACCCAAATGACTAAGCCACGGACCATACATAACAATGTTGGTTTTGATTTTGTCAGTCATAACAACATGGTCAACATCTAACGGGGAGATCCCCAACATCCAACCACCGTCCACCATCCACCATCACAAAAACCAACGGGGAAGAAAGATCATACTCGAAATTAAATCACCTCCACAATAGCAAAAGATGTCTCTATTATATTTAGATCCATACTACTTACTTCTAGAGAAAAAAAAATCACAGAAGAACTGGAACAAAGTAGAGAGAAAACACCTCTGATAAAACTCGGTCAAAAAAAATCACAGAAGAACTGAAACAAAGTAGAGAGAAAATACCACTGATAAAACTCGGTCAAAGGACGGAGAGAAAACACTTACTTTTCACCAGAAGGAGAAAAATAAGAGGGGAATAGGCCGCTATTGGGCGGGTGAGAGGGGGCTTGGGAGGAGGAGGAAGAAAGCGAATTTAACTTAATTCACGGAGACTAAATAAATACGTTGCTTGAGTACATAGATTAAATTTATAACCTAGCATAGATTAAATTATAAAGATCTCTTTTGAGGAAAAATATCCTAAAGATGGGAAGTAATTAATTTTATATAATCAACCTTAATTTTTAATTTGATTCTTTATATGAAAAATTAAGAATAATTGTTTGACATATTAAAATTATCTTTTCCAACATTTAGAAAAAACCATAGCATTTCAAGAATAAGAATTTAATCGTTCTGACTTATAAAAAATGTTACTAATACATTAACTATTATACTACATTAAGATTGTCAAAAGAGCAGCATAGCTCAGTGGTAATTGACATGTACCTCCAACTAAGTGGCTTACTTTACAGGCCGAAAATCAGAAAAGAGGTCTTGAAGATTTTGCGGATCCCGTTGGCTAGTTTGTTGTTGTTTTGGCATGCTTGAAGATGTTTGGCAGTAGGATCTTGGTATGGGTCGACTAGTCATAAGTGGATATGTTGTTAGCTCTACCGGAGGACAAAACTATACCAGGGTCGGACAACATCGAAAGTAGAAAAGATGAATAGGATTATTCCTACCTTCAGTATTACTTGTAGATGGTTGCGAATTCGTTCTTTCATCCCAGGCAAAAATATTTTTGTTGTATGATTCCACATAAAGATTCTTCATGATGCTAACAATATTGATTAAGAAAAAAGCTGAAAGAAAATATTATCAGAGAAAATGTTAGATCTGTCTAATCCATCCTTGTTTAATTCATATTTAAAGTTTAAAATTTTAAGTGGCCCGTGATTAATTGGGATTAATTCAATTAAGAGCTACAACAAAACAAATTACAAGAATAGGATTATTTATATATAATAAGGAATTTATAATAATGTTACTTGGTTTGTGACCTTACAAATGTTTACATCGACACCTATTTTTTTTATTATTTCAGTTTATAAAAATGGTTGATTAATTTATATTTATATATCTTTATTTATATTTTCTATTAGTATTAATGGTGGATTAATGGTTTATTAAAGATTGTTTATTTGGTTTGGTCCTACCAAACATCTTTCTATAAATTTAACTTTTATGTTGACGAATTTGTTGTACAAAATTCTAATGACATATTTGTTTGGTGGCTCCCTCGAAAGAGATTTAGAACTTTGAATATAATATATGTAAGAGTGAGCAAAAAATTTTGCTCCTTACCCTCTCATCTCATCCCAATGTTTATACGAGTGAATGTTGTTGGGAGAGTACGAAATAGATCAATTGAAGATGTAATGATTACACTTAAATGAAAGTTATAGTATTCTCATTATTTGAGCTAATTCAAAAGCATTGGAATTAGCTCGATGCTTGCATTAGCCATTGAGGTACTTGGGAGAGCCTTCCATCCCTGTGGAGGTGGGTCTAAATTGCATTAGTCAGAAGGTTCGTTTCGCTACCGTCATAAAGTTCAACTAATCATTTGGTTTTCTTTAACAAAATTTCACGGAAATGATAAGACACGAAGTTAGTGAAATTTGAGTGTAACTATGCCTCGATCGAGATGAGTTGTTAAAAGAGATTCTTTGACTAATTAAAGCCTAAAAAATTCTCGATTTGTAAGCGTAGAAAGAAAATAAATTGCATGTGAATTGATGCTTAGACAAAGTGGTATTACTTAGTCATTTGATCAACAATAACAACAAAAGTTTGGGACAAATGGATCAAGAGAAATTTTTTTCGATTGAAATCTGTGGAAAGGATGAGAGAGTAAGTAGAAATGTTCGAGATCACATAGAAGGCGATTGTCCCATGAAATTAGTCGAACTTCGCATAAGTTAACCCGAATATTCATGGATATATATAAAATAAATGGAAAAAAATGCTTCCACATCATTGTTGATTCAACCAGACAAGAAGTAGAAAGTTATGTTAGATTATTTATTTATATTTTTAAAGACAAGATGAGGTTTCTTTGTGAGAAGCAATTCAAAATAAATTATTGAATATTAAACTACTCACTAAAATAAATGATTGCATATCAAACTACTTACTAACACTTCACAAATTTAATTATGTTTATGTGATTCTTAGAGTAGAAAATACTTATTTGATTGGTTACCAAATATTTGATTTGTTTTTCTATATTATGACTCAATATTTTATTAAGGTTCAATTACAATAACCATGTAAATAAGTAGTATTTATTTGTTGGTAAATTGACGCTTTACCAACTTTCTTTTTAATATAACTTCTTTCCCTGAAAAACGATTTCTTAATCAAATGATCGATGTGGTGATTTGTAAAAAATTAATTAAAAAGCTATATAATCTATTTTATTTTCAATCAAGATTCCCATCTAATTCATAGTTTATGACATGAAAATGAAATTATAAATATAAGAATGAAATTTATTCGGCAACGAAAGAATTTTATTACAATATGTGGGAGTGGGGGATCGAACTCACCCTCTGTAAATTAGAGATATACACAAATTACCGTTGAGTTATAAATAAGCTAATTAAAATTTAAAAAGAAAAACTAAAACAAAACTTTCAAATATGAGGAACTAAATTATAAATAAGGATAAACTCAAGAAAACGAAAACTACATTTTAAAGTTAAAATTATGCTTGAGGATTCAAGCCTAGCTAATCAGATACTTATCTTGTATAAAAAATGGCAAGTTTGAATCTTCACCCTTACATTTATTAAAAAAAAGTTAAAATTAGGTCTAAAACTTAATTACGGTCCTACACTTTTGAAATATTAATTTTAGCCTGTGTATACTTTGAAAAAAAAAATCATTTTTGTCATTGTCATTATTCTGTCAATTGTTGAATAGATTGACATGAGTATATGTTAAAGTCACATAGATGGGTAGAAGTATTGATATAAGTATCCACTGAGACAGATATTTCAATAGGTAAAGAAAAAATAGCCTATATATGGTCTCTTTTGTTTTCTTTTATTTATTTATTATTTTTTTTATTATTTTGAGAATAGCATATACACATATTTACATCAACAAATTACTACACGTATGTCATGTATAAGTACAATTCATACATTAAAAAGTTAAGAGCATAGTTTAATATAAGTTTAAATATTCTTCTAGTCCATATATTTTCAATTTTTATTTATTTCAAACATCGTATTTTCATAATATCTGTATTGGTCCACATTTTTGAAAAAAGAACCATTATAGTCTCTATTTTCAAAATTTTAACACATACGTTATACACAACGAAAATCCTATAGTATAAATTTATGGCTACATTTAAAGAAATTTAGTGTCATACTACCATTTTAATAATAAAAAAAGTGAGATAAAAATGAAAACGAATTGACCAAAATAACCACTTTTTAAAAAAGTATAGAATTCAAAATAAATCAAAATCAAAACTACAGAATAATTAAGCCTTAATATATTAAGAAAAAAAAGGAAATATTATGTTGAATGAGATCTAAATGAAAAGAGAATATAATGGTCAGAAAATGCAGAGAGGGCAGTTAGTCGGTGGCTTTTTGGTGAGAGTAAAGGTCGTTTTTTTTTTTTTGGAGACAAAAAGGATTCAAAACTGCTTCTCTTTTCAGACCTCCCATGAGCTAAAACTGTGGTCTGGTCTCTCCCAATTTAATGTTAATCTTATGTTAATTTAACCTTAAATTGTACTTCTAATATTCTGTCACTCTCATTTTTTTTTATGGTTTTTTTTGCAGCTTTCTGTCGGTTTATGTTCATTTTGGTTTTGTAAAAGTATCCTCAATTAGCTTTGAAATTGATCTGACATGATGCAACCATTTATATATTTTAAGCTTTGTCTTTGAGATTAATGTATTGGGTCGTTTGTTTTAGTGTTTCAACTTCAAAAGATTGAATTGTAAATCCAACTTTGAATAATTATTTTATTTAGTTTATTCATTAACATCATAATCTTATGATTTCTCTTTTCTCTATTCTAACGTCTGTACTATCAAAACGTCTATTTTGATCTTTTCATTTTTCTGACCATAATTCTAATATGACACCACACTCAATAAATTTCTTGAAATTTAGTGATAAATTTATATTAGGGTTTTCATCTTGTATAAAATTTATGTTAAAATTTTGTAAATAGAAACTAAAGTTGTCACTTTTAAAAAATACAAAAATTGAAAGATAGACGTTTTGAAATTACATAGACTAAAATGAACAAAAGTAGATGGTAAAGAGACCGAACCGCAAGACCGTTTATGTCCAATTTATTCAAGAAGAAGAATAGTGTACAACCAAAGACTGAAATTCATGCCTTGTGATGGTAAAGCTGCTAAGCTTATCCTTTTACTGATATGCTTGATTTTATGGGCAGGGTTCACACGAAGCCAAGCAACCAAGGTTTAAGCATTTTTATTTACTAAATTTATAAGGGGCTCTCTCTGCTATCTTTTTCTTCGATTATTAAATTGATCGTTAGAAAATATTAGGTAGAGTACTGCATCGGTACCGAGAACTACTTAAAAGATAGGTGACCCAAAAACTATATCTAGCCAAAAAAAAAAAGAACTATTTAATACTAAATTGTTTATAATTTAATGGAGACTTCACCAATGAAATGTGACAACAATAATGGCAAGACTAGACTTCATGTCGTTCTGTTATCAAAAGGGCCAAGCCCAAATGAAATAAAGAGCATGGGGTAGAACGTCATGTCGTTCTACAAGAAAATGGGCCAAGCCCAAATAAAGAGTAGAGAATTTTAGAAAAATGTCAGAAGTGGGATTTGAACCCACGCCATCTCACGAGGACCAAAACTTAAGTCTGGCGCCTTAGACCACTCGGCCATCCTGACTTTGATGTTCATTTCTTAGCAAATTATTTATACAATCCATTTGTTTTTATCATGCTTAAATCATTCTTTATTAACATTGAAATAGGATTGAAGGTGGAAGATGGAGAGAGTTTATGCATCCAATCAAAATTGATTTATGGAGAAATCCCAACTAATTAAGCAAACATAGAAACAAGAAGAGAATTAATTCATGGTCCACAAATTTTGGAGGTGTCTCTATTCATCTTCCATTTGATCAATAATGCTTTTCAATCCAGATTTATAACTGGGATACTCGAGACTCACTCCCAGCTCCCTTTTCATACGCACATTACACACTCTTTTATCACCCCTTCCACTCCCATTGCTAACAACATTTGCCTCCACCTGCTTCCGCAACCCTTCAATTTTACTCGGCCACTTTTTCTCGACCAAGTCCCGAGCGTATGAGAATACTTCTTCCCTTGGGGCTGGATCGTCGTCAACTATGTTGTATACTCTCCTGCAAAACCACGCGTAATGTGGAAGTCCTTATTCATCTACCAGTTTCTGCTCCATCCCTCTGTAACGACATAATGCTGTTATACTGATATAATGTTGTGTTACCTGGAAGAAGGGTTTTGAATGCTGGCGTTAAGAGCTTGGCAGATGTCATAAACATGAACTCTGGATGTGTATCGTCTGCGTGTTCTACGTTGTTGGAGCTCGGATAAGGACCTCTTCTTGATTATTGTATCAATAGCACTGTGATGGAACCAAAATCTTTGAGAAAAACTATGATTTGTAACATTATGCACTAGGATATGGACCTTGATGAAAATCACCAGAATGAAAAAGGTATGGTATGGATTTGAAGTTGAATGCAAATGAATGACAAAAGAAGAATAATGGAATGTGGAAGCATTGCTGTTTTTTTGACGAAAATATCGAGAGGAAAGGACGTCACGACCTTCTACCAGGACCATAGATACCTCCGAGCCGAAATACTTGAGCTGAGAGGCCAAGATCACTACCCAAATTTAACCATCTCTCCTCTGCTTCGATCCTCGACTTGCCCGACTGACTTGAGGGGTTAGCCGGGTTACTACCACAGAGTAATTTACTCGTTTAATACCGGAATCAAGTAATAGTGGTTATCATACCTGAGTAAGTAACGAAAATCACTTACTCTTCATCTACCCAAGCACCACCATAATCTCCATAAACACCTGACACCAAGAAGAAACTCTAATCATAGTCAATAAGGAAAACACAAATTTCTTTGAACAATGGTCTATGTGCTAAAGGAAGAAGAAGGTACGGGTATCCCTTGGAATCACAAATGCTAAGGCTTAGCAGCCACTGGCAACTAAATACATCCTGCAGCAGAGGAACCGGTTTCGCGGAAGGAATAAGATGAAAAGGGACCATAAGCAAGACTGCAAGAGGGAAGGCTCTAATCATATCTAAGGTTATGTCCTAGTAAAACCCTTATACGAGAGAAAGAGAGGCGAAAGGGGACCGAGAGAGAGAGCAGTTAAAATATTTTCTCACATATTTGCCAGACCTAAGTTCTTCGCCGTTTAAATGCATGTATGACAGCAGAAAATGCTTGCCTATTTACATGACAACAAACACATACTTGTCGATGACAAATAGCAAAGCCATCGAAGGTCGCCATCCTGTAAAGTAGCCCTTAAAAGTTCTTCATGCTGGAGCAGCTGCAAAAACAACGCAGGAACAGCAAGAAATCACATGAGATAATCAATTTAATGAGTATTACATGCAGGACAATTGTGGCGACATTTTTTTGCAATTAATCTAGGGCATTTCCAATTACAACAGCTGAGAAATCCCTTTAAAAAGCTTCAAAAATCTCCACTTAGACCCTAAATTAATCCCAACAAAAGTTTCTACCACTTCCTCCATCAGTACTCAAAAGAAAATAGAAAACTCTTATGGCATACAGGATCACCAACAGCGACATCTGGTGGAATGGAAACAAGAAGGTGAGTGTGATGCTGCATTGCTCTTAAAGTGCTCTGCCTACCAAAAAACCAACGACAGTTAACTAAAAGAAACACCAGAAATGAAAATTTCATATTCTAAATGCATAAACTTCCAGACAAACAAGACACGGGTTTTGAGCAGATCGTTGAGTATACTAAAGATCGTCACAGCAGAAAAGCTTACAGAGTTCATACAACAATTTTTAATTTAGTGCTATAAGAACTACATGATTGTTTCTCTATCTATTTTGCATTTGTAAGAAACTATATAACAACATATCGGCCTGGAGCTTGAAGCCGAGCTCATGGCATATGGTGTGGACTTTGGTTATGGCACCATCCGAACAAGATTCCCGTGCCTCAGCGTCAATTTTGTTTACATTTAGTACTCCTCGTGAGCTAGAAATGCTATCATAAAAATGTAATGTAAGGAAAGCACACATTTAACTTTTCTTGGCTCTGAGAAGTAAACTTACTCTGGATCATTTGCATCAAAAACATAAACATCAAAACCCCTTCCCTCCAGTTCCATCTTCTTCCCAGGGTTTCTGCAAGTCCCAGAAACAGCCCTAATGATCAAGCCCCATTACATTAACTTCACAGCTATAATTCTTGAACAGAATCTCAAATTCTCAATGGTGAATGAGCTTTACACGACATGAAGCAACCATCAGATGTCTAAGGATACAGCAAGTAAACTTGGGGAATCGATACGATACATATTCCAAATCTATAAGACATTACATAGAGGCTCTCTAAACATGAAACAATAGTAAGTGCAGAGATTTTACCATCCTTGGTTCTTTAGCTCTTGCGCGAAGAACTGGCCGACGAACCCTATGCCTAAAATAAACATGCGATTCTGGAATTTCCGTAGCGACGGTGTCGATTCTGTATTTGAACTCTTCAAGGCCGCCGGACAGCAGGAATGCGGCGGCGATTTGGGTCTAAGGAAACCACAATTCTCAGAAATGCCGATGCCTTTGGGAGTAATCGCAGGATGATTCAAACACAGTACATCCATTACCGCAACGTTGAACCAAAGTAAGCGTAGTTCGTCGTACCCGCGAAACTCCTGAAGTGATTTTCAACGCTACTACTACTGCTAATATTTGATTTGTCAAAATGAAAACTTTACGATTCATTTAGAACCCCTTTTTTGATTGCATTGAGAAACATACAGATTAACATCAAGTTGGGGATTCTATATAGTTTTGTTAGTGATTCTACAATGCAAAATAGTTTTGTCAGCAACTGTACATAGTTTTTGCTTTTCTTTTTTCTTTTCTCAAATAAAATTCGCATATATTCTCTCACTAGTTTCTCTCTACAAATTTACCAATTGTCTTGTAAAAGAAAAAAAAAATCGGGCTAATCTTTCTTTTTATATATTTCTCTCATTAATTTGATTTTATATGCATTTTCTTACTAACTTCTCCTCGTGGACGTCTTTTTATTGACTTTTCTAACGTATACACACCCTCACTAATTTATTACTTGATCAACATCCTTTTAAAATCTAATTTATTTTCCAATCAGAGCACATATTAATAGATATAATACCAACTACTATATCAAAAGTTCATGATCTTCCATCCCATAATTGAATTTGTTGAATTTAATACATAAGTAATTTGAAAGATAAAAAGATACTATAAACCGAACACACATCAAATGGAGCTTAAAGAGTAGAGTTTCGTCTTTACAAAGCAATGAATAAAAATAGTGTAGCTAAAATTGATTGTCGTAGATTCAAACTATCTATATGTAGAATTAGGTGCAAGAAATTTGCAAAATTTTAGACTAGCAATGAAGACATTATATATATATATTTCAAAGGACATTTAATTTAAGTGCACTATTAATACTCACCACCGGTGGTGGTTACTGGTTATGAAGTAATGACCTAACCTCCATCCTTCCTCCCCATAAACAAACTACTGACTATCAAATTTAGTAATTCCCAAGTATTAATAACTTTTTGGTTTCAAAAATGGATTTTAATGTCTATACTTTCGATTTTGGATTCATATACTTTCCAATCGTTTATTTTAACTTTCGTACTTTCAATTTTTATTTATTTCAATCTTTGTACTTTTAAAAAGTGACCAATTTAATTCATATTTGCAAAATTTTAACACAATTTTTTTGCCTAATAAAAATCATTTAATGTAAATTTATGACTATATTTCAAAAAAAATTGTGAATGAAGTGAAGTGTTAAAATCATAGTTGAAATAAATAGATCAAAATTGTCATAAAAAAGATCCAAATAAACGTTTTGAAAGTAAAAAATTTAAATAAACAAAAGTCGAAAGTAAATGAATGAAAATAGATGCTTTAAAATTACAATAACCAAAATTAATCAAAGTCACCTAACTTTTTTCTAGCATTGATTCCGAGTTTTCTTTCTAGTGAATTCGAACATATTTAATAGATGGGATATTTATTACATTCAAAGATTTCAACCTCTCACCCTTCGTTAGTTGAACTCAAAACAAACCCAAGAAAAGTTACCTCTTTTCGAAACCCAAGAAAGGGTTTCCATCTCTCAGCCTACATTAACATTAGTTCTGTATAAAATATTTCTTTAATGTATTATTGGGGTATCACCCGTAGTCATCTTTCTTATTGAGTTGTATATGCCTCTAAAATATTTTGTATCTTATTTAAAAAAAAAAGGTCATTTTGTATCTTATATAATAAGATTGCAAAATCCGTTCTAAAATATTTTTCAATGTGATGAGCTAACTAGACGCTAATATCAACGGTCACAATTACACCCGACAAGGCTCACAAAGCAATTGTGCGGCGCTTTCCAAAGTAGTTACATGATTACATCACAGTACCAAAAAAATTTTCCATCATAGAGCTACAAACAAGTGGTCCTACTTGCACCAAAAATCAACTTTTGAATTCAATGATACCCAAATGAAAAAGAAAAACATTAATTGGTCTGTTATTCACAAAAATCAGCTCGACAATATTAACGTCTTCGATCCCTCCCATTCATTCTTCCAAAAATGTTCTTCTTCTGAAACCTCTGCTTCTCGGAGCTGAGCTGCCATGGCGGTTTCCGGGAGTCGAGATCCCGACGTAGTAAATGTCGTCGCTTTGGGGGTGATATCGTGGACAACGGCTTTCGTTTTGGTCAGAAAACTCCTCCGGAACCGATCTTTTGAGCTCTGCAACCGTGTGGTCTCCACTCTCCATGCTGCCTTGGCCGTCACGTTGGCTTCCCTCTCTGTCCAAGATTTGCGATGCCCCATTTGTCCTCTCGCTTCCCAATCCTCACCATTTCAGGTAAATTCAACTTAAATCTCAGTATCCATTGGATAACTATTTTATTTTTAGTTTTTTTTTTCCTTTTGTAACATAAGAGCAAAAGTAATGTTTCTGTGTTTAATTTTAAAAAATAGAAAATTAAAATTGATACGGTTATCAAAAGAAACTTACATTGTTAAATGGGTGGATGTGTTAGCCAGATGCAAATATTGGGGGTGAGCTGTTCTTATTTGATATATGATATGGTGTGTTGCCACTTTGACAAAAGAGTGAGTGTGGACAATACCATCCATCATTTGATTAGCATCGTGGGTATTGCAGCAGGCTTAGCTTATCAAAAGGTAAATTCATTTTACTCCAATAAAATTTCTAGTACTATTGGAATAGCTGTTCGAGTGTCCATGCTCTCGTAGTACCATAAATTAACCTTGTGGTTTACTGTTGATTATATTTATAATTTGTTAGCGGATATTTTTGGAATATTTAATTTTAATTATGATAAATTAATAAATATGTATGTAGTGTGGGTCAGAGATGGTAGCAGCATTGTTGATAACAGAGATCTCAAGCCCCTTTCTCCATTTGAGGGAAATTCTCAAAGAAATTGGTTACAGAAATACTGAACTTAATTTTGCAGCTGATGTAAGTCACCCTTTTATTTTTCCTAATACTATTTTGGTCCAACACTTTCTGTTTAAGTCTATATATTTTCAAAACGTCTATTTTGACTCTTGAAATGTTCAACTTGGTCAACGTATTTGCGGCCGTTTTGGTTCTTTCATTTTATTTTTTTATCTAATTTTTTTAAATTACAATTTCAATAGACACCACATCCAATAAATTTTTTGAAATGTAATATAACTTTGTATTAAAGGGTTTTCATTGCTTTTGGAATGTGTGAAAATTTTAAACATGGATCAAAATAATCAATCGCATTTTAAGATTACAAGGATCAAAACGGACATATTTAAAGTACAATATCAAAGAGTTAATGTTACATTGACATTGTTTATGAACAAATTGAAAAGGATTTGATTTTTTAGCAAAGTAAAATTAGTTTGAAAGAATAGAAGGCTCCAAAAGCCCATTAATCATAATTGATATGAGATTATGACATGAATTTGAAAGTTAAAAGCTGATTGTATTGACAGATTGCGTTTGCAGTGATCTTCTCATTCGCAAGAATGGTTGGAGGGCCTTATCTCACCTACCTTACTTTATCCTCTAACGTCCCTCTTCTTATTAAGGTAATCTTTTCAAACTTCGAATCTCATGGAATGTCGATATGGTTACCAAAGACATTTCTTTTTCTTTTTTCTTTTTCAATAAAAAAGAAAAGAATAAGAAATAGTTGCTTTTCTTTATTGAAAAAAGGAGACTAAACCAGTAATAAAAATGTTACCCAATGCATCCTAATTTTTCCAACGATCTACTTTTGAGTTTTGACCAATTAGTTTATATAATTGTTCAGGCAATGGCATTGGGATTGCAGCTTGTGAGTGCCTACTGGTTTTACAAGATCGTGAGAATGGTCAGATTCAAACTCAACAACAGATCTACATTGAAGAATAATTAGTCTTAGCTAAGAATCACAAAAGGAAAATTAGATCAAATTTCTTAGTCCAGATTGTATCTTGGGTGCAGTGATATTGCAAATAAAAACAATGCCATAAACTTTGCAATGAACTCTGTATTCAGCAAACTGAGCTGCAGATATCATGTTTAAGTAGATGAAAATCACTAGATTCCATATTTTTCAATGTGAGTACATTAGCATTAGCAACAAAACAAGGCACAGTGAAGAACCGTCCTTTTAAGCTCACAAGAAGGAGGAATAAATAAGAAAAGAAGAATAGCCCGGGAATATTCATCATCTCCCATCTACGATCACATATGACAAGTTCCTATAGTTCTAAGATAAGAACCAATGATACCAGGAAGAGCTCAATTTTGAGTACATATCTGAAGATTTCATCAGTTGCCAGGAAGGAAAATGTTATGCTTGCAAAGATTTTGACTACGAAGAGTAAATAACATGACTTCACTCCTTTCCGAAATCAGCACTGTAGTGTGCACTGGACTCGAGTTTCTTCGCTTCGTTTAGCTTTCGTACTGCCTGAACACCAGAAGATTATGGAAAGTGAGTATTGGGAAGAGAGAGCCTTATCTCTGTAGGGATCCAATCCATTGCAACACGATAATTAATATGCTAAAGAATGCTAGAGAAGAAGGGGAAAAAAAAGTCACCTTCATGAAATCTTCATGGATGACATAGTCACGTTCTGCACGGATAGCTGACATTCCAGCTTCAGTGCAGACATTCCGCAAATCAGCCCCATTAAATCCCTAGACAAAGGAGAGAATCAAGCACTAAAGGTTATGGACAAAGCTATTAAAAGAAATCAAATAGACAAAAAGAACTGCAGGGTTACCTCTGCAAGCTTTACAACAGCTTCATAGTCTATCTCACCATGCTTGGCAATTCCAGCAGCATGAATCTTCAGGATCTCCATTCTGGATTGCTCATTTGGCAGCGGAATCTCTATTTTACGGTCCAATCGCCCTGGTCGAAGAAGTGCAGGGTCAAGAACATCTGGCCTGTTCGTAGCCATTATCATTTTGACCTACAGTACCAGTAACAAATTAATCTGTTGTGTTAGGCAAACAAAAAAGCCTGTAAAAAGATTAAGAAACAGAACGAAAGAAGTCAGACTAATGAGACAAACAACTAAGTCACAGCATGGTCGGAGAGGATCAAGATCTAACACCTCATACTACGTCTTTGCTCGTCATATGATCTTATTTCATACAGGTAAGATAAAAACAAAGTCAGAGAAAGAATGATCGAGTTCTTGATATATGGCCAATGAATCCATTTTTAATTTCCTCTCCATCCTTACTGCTGCTAGGAGGATAGCCCTCTCTGCCACCTTGGAAATTTAGTATACAGAGCAGAGAAAACAGTTTTTAAGTTTAAGACTGGCAGAGAAATTAAAAGCTAGCTTATCCACTCCACTCTTCAACTAATCCTGTACAAGAAATGTCTAACTTGGTAATATTTAATAATAATAAAGAACTTAGGGAAAATTACAAACATGGCAAAAAAATATAGCTTATAGCATAACTTTTTATACACAACAGACCTTCTCAAAAAATAAAAAATAAATAACAATTAAGGAACAACAAAATTGCCAACTTGAAAAAAATTCTTGCAATGCCACCTTAGAAAGATATAAAAAGCGCTACTACTTTGTATGATATTAATGGCTTAGATGGGTCATAAGTGGCCAACGAGCCTTCAATCCATTGTTTTTCTTATTGTTTGGCCCTCTGACTACTAGGCCAACCCATACATGATAAACACGAGAGTACATTTATCTCCCTTGCAAAGTCAAACGATAAACATAGTTCAGGGTCATTTATTCGAAAGTAATTGGAATACCTGAGAATCTAGGTGCCCAATATTTTCAGATAACTTACTTGATCTGCCATATTTGTGTAATGCCATACAATTGCATGCTATTTCAATAATCCTATGATATACTACTCTTTAAACTTAAAATACCCCTCATTTCGTAAGGCACCAATGTTCATAGGATCCTTGGATATCTGAACAGCCAAGGAGCCAAAGCATTTGGACATACCTTACCA
Organism: Momordica charantia; assembly: GCF_013281855.1. Taxonomy (NCBI): domain Eukaryota; kingdom Viridiplantae; phylum Streptophyta; class Magnoliopsida; order Cucurbitales; family Cucurbitaceae; genus Momordica; species Momordica charantia. The sequence goes on from NW_028275166.1 coordinate 5,675,944, forward strand.
AGCTGATCAAAACCATCAAGCTGATTAAGTAACTCCATCAATGTTCGCTGGATTTCACGATCGGCACTTGTTCCCTCACTGAATCTCCGCCCACCAATGGCATCAATCTCATCCATAAAGATTATGCAGGGCTAATGACATGAAGGAATGGTGCACGAATTATGAATCAATTTTTTTTTTGTAACTAATCATACAATGAGAAGTTCATACCAACTCAGAACATACCTGGTGATCGCGTGCATATCCAAACATTTCTCGTATTAACCTTGCACTTTCTCCAATGTACTTGTCAATTATGGCACTTGACACAACCTACACTTCAATAAAGAGTAGAGAGAAGCCCGTAGTTATATTTTAGTTGGGGAGGAGGGGGAAGGTTAAAGCCATTCCAGTACATGGATAAAAATCAACCTTTAAGAAGTTGGCATCTATGTTGCTCGCAATTGCTCTTGCTAACAATGTCTTGCCAGTACCAGGAGGACCATAGAGAAGCACACCCTTTAAATGAAAAGGGAAAAAATAAAGTGAGGAAAAGGGGAGGAAGTATCCAATATAATGCAAGAAATAGATATTGCAGAGACTATTAACTATAAAACCACAATTTGGTCCCCTTAACTGTATGCTTTAGAGAGAAAGAGAGAGAGTACCTTGGGTGGTTTGATGCCAACCCTAAGGAAAAGTTCAGGATTCATGAGAGGTAGCTCAATAGATTCTCTCAATTCTCTAATTTGATCAGATAAACCACCCACAGCAGAATAACTAACATTACCAGGATCTTCATGCAACATATTATACACAACTGGATCGACCTATCAGATCAAATGAGATTAAAAAATTCAGGACAATCATACATTACAGCCTAAAGGACACTACCTATTTCTTATTTTTATTTACAATTAATCCAACTTACTTCGCGTGGAAGAGCCCTCATAATGGTGAGTGTTGTCATATCAAGAACTACTCTAGTACCAGACGTCAATTTTTCCTTATCCACCTTACTGCGGCATCCAACCACATATCTTGGTCCACTGCTTGCTTTGACAATCACTGAAATCACAAAATCAGCGATACTCCAACATTATCAACCAATTCAACAGAATTTCCATATCAAAAAGAAATACAAGGAATAAGGAAAAGAAGTACATCGTTCATTGTCAAGTGGCCTGAGAACTTCTCCAATAATCTGCCCAACGCTTTGAAGAGACTTCAAATCATCTTCCGTCTTGTTGAATTCCTTCTTTGCAGCTCGTAAATTCTCCCTCACTGGAAACATAAATTGAACATAATCTTTCAAGCATCCGTAAAAATTAAAATAAACAATGATCTCAGCTTCTGTTACAAAATGGACACAGTTTCAACTCATACAGCAAGATGCAGCAATCTCATAGTCTATGAAACGGACATTGCATAAGACTCACAACCTATTACGACTCAAATAAGCACAGATTCATCGGGACGACAAAAAACGGAATTCACACAGTAAAGGAAACGGGAATAGATTATAAAATTGGGTATCGAGGGACAGACGAGATCGGACTCTGGCGTCGGACTCTTTGTGCTGAAGGAGTTTGTTGCGGTACTCATTGACCGCCGTGAGACGTCGAGCGGCTTCTTCTCCGTCGGCCATTTTCGGTGCTCGCAGGTTGTGGTCGGAGCTGGGACTCGCTTCTCCGATTTATCTGAGAAAGCTTGGGAAGCAAGAAGCTTTAGATGCTCCCACTGAGGACATATTGGTCATTTGGTTCTTAAAAACAGGGAAAAAAAATATGTTTTGAGGCGCATAACAGAAATGGGAAGTAATTAGGTTTATGATTAAGGAATTTTTGAAAGGGAATGAGAAAAAAAAAATGAAATTCGGTATATATTTGTAGGTTCATTTCGTTGTTTCTTTTGAGGTTAATTTTAGTGGGTTAATAAAAAAGAAGATTAAGAAGTTCAAAATAAAAAAGGAGAAAAATTGTTGAGTATTGGCTGAGAAAAAATAGGAGAAGAATTAGATGGAAGAAGGAAAAAAATTGGGGAACAAAATACATACAAAAGATTTTGATTTGGGGTTTCTTGAGGTTTAATTGAAATGGTTTGGTGGCTGTTTAAATGAAGAGATAGATCAGGCTGTTAAATGGATATTTGGTTTTTATTTACTGCAGTGTACGTTAGAATTAAGTTAATTAATTTAATATTAGATTGTGATTTTTAGGTGAAGTTGAAGCAGCATTTAGCTCAAATTTACTTTCTACGAGGGATTTATTTTATAAAATATTTTTTAGGTATCTACAAGTTAGAGTTTCAAGAAATTATATATTAAGTTTAATTTTGTAATTTCTGTTGAGAATCAAAGTAATTATTTAGTTTGAAAATTTAGAAATGTTTTATAATTTATGAGAAATGGTGAAGCTTATGAAATGTTGTTAGAATGATTTGAGAAGTTTGTGAAATATTCTTATAAAGAAGAATTTTTATGAAAATTATGAGTTTTATTATGAGATATGTTGGCAGGTGAACTATATTCAATACTTCTCATCGTTTTAAGATGCTTTTATAGGCCAATTTGAACAATTTTTACTACTTAAATGCATTAAACAAAAATCAACAAAGTGAGTTCCTGCAATATAATGTTCATCAAATCCAGATTGTACATTGGGAGCAGTAATATTACAAATAGAGACAGTGCATAACCTTTGCAATCAATTTATCAACTGTGTAGTTTGTAAACTGGGGAGCAGATATCATGTTTTGGTAAATGACAGTCACAGTGGACAAATTCATCTCTCGGCTTGGAGAAAAGAAATCTAAGATAACAAAAATTGCCATATTTTCATGGATATTCATCATTTCCCCATCTGCGATCAGATACAGCAAGTTAGATACAAGATAAGCACCAGTGATACCGGGAATAGCTCGATTTTGCATGCGTCCAAAGACTCTCATCGTTTCCCCAGGAAGGGAAGTGTTATGCTTGAAGAGATTTTGGCTGCTAAGAGAAATTACATGACTTCAGTCCTTTCCAAAATCAGCGCTGTAATGTGCACTGGACTCGAGTTTCTTCGCTTCGTTTAATTTTCGTACTGCCTGAATATCGCAAGATGTGAAAGTGAGTATGAGGAAACATTCTAATTGAATGCTAGAGAAATTAAAAAAAGAAACAACCTTCATGAAATCTTCATGGATGACATAGTCACGTTCAGCACGAATAGCTGCCATTCCAGCCTCAGTGCAGACATTCCGCAAATCAGCTCCATTAAATCCCTAAATAAATTACAGTTTCAAACACCCATTAATTATAATAATAACTTGTTATAATTAAATATAACTTTTTTTTATAATTGAATGAAATTATATGGGATAAAGTTAAATAATACTTGTTATAATTAAATATAACTTTTTTATAATTGAATAAAATTATATGGGAGAAAGCTACTAAACGAAATAAATAAAATACAATAAAGAACTAGTAGGGTTACCTCTGCAAGCTTTACAACAGCTTCGTAATCAATCTCACCATGCTTGGCAATTCCAGCAGCATGAATCTTAAGGATCTCCATTCTGGATTGCTCATTTGGCAGAGGAATCTCTATTTTGCGGTCCAATCGCCCTGGTCGAAGAAGTGCAGGGTCGAGAACATCTGGCCTGTTTGTAGCCATTATCATTTTGACCTACGGTACCAGTAAAAAATGAATCATCTTTGGCTAGGCAAACAATAAGCTGGTAAAAGATTCGTCATAACATGGCCGGGAACAATATCTAAGACCTCATTTTTCTGTCTATGTTAGTTATATGACCTCTTAAAATCACACAGGTAAGATAATAACAAAATTAGAAAAAGAATGAACAGATTCTTGGTCCCCACCCACCACCTTGGAATTCAGTCCACGGAGAAGAGAATACAATTTTTATCATATATAAATTACCAAAAAGAATCCTACATAAATATCATAATCAGATTAACCATGAGATGAAAATTTATAAAACCCATCATTTTGATGGGCACCTGGATACCAATGTTCAAAGGTATCCATGGATATCAGAACATCTAAAGATGCCTTCAAAACAAGTGTTGGACAAAAAGTAATTGCCGGATTCCACCTGAGATGAAAATTCAAGACACCCCATTATATTGTTGGGTACCTGGATAATGTACATAGGATCCTCTGGATATCCTAGATCCAAATATACCTTTAATTTTAAAACTAAAATGTTTTCCCACAAAACAAAGGGTCAGAAAATCCAAACATACCTTACCAAGCTGATCAAAACCATCAAGCTGGTTAAGTAACTCCATCAATGTTCGCTGAATTTCACGATCTGCACTTGTTCCCTCGCTGAATCTTCTCCCACCAATGGCATCAATCTCATCCATAAAAATTATGCAGGGCTAAGCACAGAAAAGAATAGAACGTGAATTATGAATCACTAATTATGTATAGAATCATACAAAGAGAAGTTCAATCCACATTAGAGCTTACCTGGTGATCACGTGCATATCCAAACATTTCTCTTATTAGCCTTGCACTTTCTCCAATGTACTTATCAATTATGGCACTTGATACGACCTATACTTCAATAAAGAGAAGAGAGAAGCTCATAGTTACATTTTAGTTTTGGAGGAGAGGAAGCTTAAAGTCATTCCAGTACATGGGAAGGATTTAACCTTCAAGAAGTTGGCATCTATGTTGCTTGCAATTGCCCTTGCTAACAATGTCTTGCCAGTACCAGGAGGACCATATAGAAGCACACCCTTTAAATGAAAGGGGAAAAAATAATGTCAGCAGAAGGGGGAGGAAGTATGCAGTATAATGCAAGAGATAGATAGAAATACAGTTAACTAGAAAACTACAATTAGGTAAACCCATCAACTGGATGCTTTATAGATAGAAAGAGTACCTTGGGAGGTTTGATGCCAACCCTAAGGAAAAGCTCAGGATTCATGAGAGGTAGCTCAATGGACTCCCTCAATTCTCTAATTTGATCAGATAAACCACCCACAGCAGAATAGCTAACATTTCCAGGATCTTCATGCAACATATTATACACAACTGGATCTACCTATCAGATCAAATGAGATTAAAAAAATTCAAGACAATCATGCATTAGAGCCTAAAGGACACTACCTATTTCTTCTTTTTCCTTCATAATCATTGAGAATAAACAATTAATCCAACTTACTTCACGTGGAAGAGCCCTCATAATGGTGAGTGTCGTCATATCAAGAACTACTCTAGTACCAGACGTCAATTTTTCCTTATCCACCTTACTGCGGCATCCAACCACATATCGTGGTCCACTGCTTGCTTTGACAATCACTGAAATCACAAAATCAGCGATACTCCAACATTATCAACCAATTCAACAGAATTTCCATATCAAAAAGAAATACAAGGAATAAGGAAAAGAAGTACATCGTTCATTGTCAAGTGGCCTGAGAACTTCTCCAATAATCTGCCCAACACTTTGAAGAGACTTCAAATCATCTTCCGTCTTGTTAAATTCCTTCTTTGCAGCTCTTAAGTTCTCCCTCGCTGAAAATAAAAGATTAGACGTAATCTTAGTAGCTTCCTTAAAATAAACAAGAATTACAGCTTCTGTTACCTTTTACCACGTAACGAAATACCAACTTACAAACTCACAGTCTAAGCAATATGGAAATCGAGAAAGGAGAAATGACGAACACTAACCATCAATAACACAACCCATTCCCCATGACTTCCTACAAAGTATCAAACTCACATGACGTTTTCTAATTTCCAATTTTCCATAATGACCGTTCCCAAACTTCTCTGCTTTTCTTCTCCAGGACCATACCTATATCATATCACACTCCACCTTCAAACACTTCCACTATATAAAAGGATTTTAAACACCAAAAGTTTAGAACTATCACACTCCACCTTAAAAACCTTCCCTAGGACTTCTAAATGCCAAAAATTATAATTCGGGGATCGGAATTAACAACCTAAGACTGATATGCTGCAATCTCATAGTCTATGGACTGGCCATTGCAGAAAATTGAAAGCATATTACTACTCAAATCAGTACGAATTCTTCGAGAGACGACTAAAACCGGAGTTCACAGAGAGAAAAGAAAAAACAACAGGAGTAGATTGCAAAATTGGTTTGCGAGTGACAGACCAGATCGAACTCTAGAGTCGAGTTCTTTGTGCTGAAGGAGTTTCTTGCGGTAGTCATTGACCGCCGTATGACGGCGCGCGGCTTCTTCCCCGTCGGCCATCTTTGCTGTCGTGGTTGTGATCGGAGCTCGGTGTCGATCGGAATCGGTCTTTCTGGCAAAGCCCTAAATACTCGGCAGTTGTTTCTTTACCAGAACGATGGGCTGCGATTTATAAATAAATAGTTTAAAAATGTTACTCAAATGTGTCCAAGTCTCACTTTCATGTAAACGTCAACGGAAATATCCATAAAATATGGATGTCGACCGAATATTTCTAAAAAAGTTATATGGGTAAAAAACTTGAAAATAATCGTTCCACAATTTTTAAACAAGTTAGAAATAGATAAATATAAATATCATTATCAAAATTATATTGGTAAAATTTGGTTGATATTTTTATATTTTAATTGATTTTTTAATTATATTATATAAATTCATTGATACATTGATATATATTTACTACTGTGATTTCACTTGTTTTGGTGGTTTTTAATTTAGTAGTTGTTTTTCAAAAAGTTTTACTTTAATAATTTATTTTGACATTTTCAATTATATATTTTTATTCGTAAATATTAAATTTAATTAATGAAAAGTTAAATTTACACGAGATAATTAGCAAAAATTTAAATGGATGATTATGTCACCTTGAAAATGAAAAATAAAAAATTCAGTTTGTTTCTACAAATTTTGAATGAATTAGAAACTGTTATCTCAAATGGCTTTGGTTTTTTTAGTTTATTGAAAATAGATAGGTTGAATTCAAAATTCTAACATTGTAAACATCGTTGACATGACATGTCTATAAATTTGTATCTTACAACTTTAAAACGCTAAAAAAAATACCACATATAATACTATTGAAACTATAAGTTTGATGTACTCGAACTACTCGTAACACATTAAAAAATGCTATTGTTAATCTTTAAGTTTTGAGAAAATGCTATAGAAAATATTTTATAAATTATTATTTTTTTTAAATGTTTTTATCACTTTCTAAACTACACTTTAAACTCTTATGACACGAGGATATTTTATCAATAATAAATAGTATTAAATATTATATAAATTACATATCTCAATAACCATTGGCATATATCTTCGGATTTTGTACTAAAAAATATATGTATAAGATTAAATATTACAAGTTTGAAATAATAATAAATAAGAAAAGAAAACAATTACTTTTCATTTTAAAAGTACGACTAAAAAAAGTATTATTGAAAGTTTATAACAAAATGAGATTTACTTAATTTATTTTTTCAATTATCAACGTTCCAGAAGAATTTCAACGAGTGTTGCATTTTTCATCGGTTGGAAGTTCTTCGGAGATTTTGTCTTTAATCTTTATAGTTTGTGTAACCTGTACAGTTTCTTCCTTGTCCTTCCACCGTCGCCTCAATTCAATTCCGCCGGCTCCGGCCAATAGAGCGACGGAGGGAACCGGATGTTGGCCAGACGAATTCCTTCTGTGGCAATTCATCTCCCGTAAGTTTTGCCATGGCGTCGTGGACCTCCCCATTATAACAATGCGAGGACGGCACTTGAATCCCACTCATTGGTCCCTTTTTGCCCTAGAACTTGTTTAGTCTCCCTCTGTTCTGCTTTTCAATTATCCTCCCAAGTTGCAGATTCAATTCACGCTGAAGAATCCTCGAAGCGCGTAAGATCAATAATTTATAGATTGTTTCCCTTCTTTAAGGTTATTGGTTAATCACTCAGAACCCAGAACTGAACCCAAAGCTTAAGTTATTCTCTCCGTTGCGGGCTTCAAAAATTAGCACAAACCCACCTATAAGTGATTGTGTATATTAATACGAATGGCATTAGAGTGTGTGAGCTTGAAAATTAGCATAAACCCAGCATGTTTTGTTTTGGCTTCAGTTAGACTACTTCTCTTACTGGTGCCTCTATTGGATTCAACTGCAAGGCTTGTAATCTCTGTTGTACTTGATATCGGATCAGCATTTAAGTTATAGCAGGTTGTTAAATCGTAAGATGAAAATATGAGGTGTATTCTATCAGTTTTTCATGGTTTAGGATGTGTAGTTTTTGAACTTTGACTGGCATCCTTGTCTTTTGCTCTACGTGTTTGCAGGGTCCCCTGAAACCTGGGTTGTATCTGGTTGGGACGCCAATGGGTAATCTTGAAGATATCACCCTACGGTAATGAAAGTTTGGCAACCAGCACCAACACTGTTATCTTTCCTCTTTCAGAGGATACAAGGCACTCAGGAAAGTTGCTTCATCGTTTCAATATTAGAACCCCCCTTGTAAGTATTTTAAGGCTTTTATTTACTCATATAATAGTTTTATTTTCATTTTTCATTAATGAAGAATTTTAGATTGCAGCTGAGCTTTCACAAATTCAATGAGTCTCACAGAGAGCAAAGAGCAAACAGTGTTGAAGAGGTTAAAACAGGGTGAAATTGTTGCCCTAATTAGTGATGCCGGGACACCAGGCATTAGTGATCCTGGTACTGAGTTGGTGAGCATGCTAAGCAATTTAAACCCAGTTCTTTCTTGATTGTTCTGTTAAGAATCTATCACTTCTAAGGTCTCCATTTGGTGGGCTCATTTTCAATTTGATTCATTGATAGATTAAACACTAGCATTTCATAAAAATTTGAAACATTCATGATTTTCCTCCCTTAATATTTTAATGGTTTAATCATGGATGATATTGATGTTATTAATACAATTGGACCATGTGAATATAGGTTAGATTATGTGTCAATGAAAACATACTCGTTGTTCCCATTCCTGGGCACTCCGCTGTAGTTGCTGCTCTTTCTGCCTCTGGCTTGTCAACTGCTGAGTTTACATTTGGTAAATTTCCTATGGATATTCGTAGTTGTGCTGTTAGGACATCTTTCTTTGAGCTATTTGGCTCTATGGCTACCATATTTAGGTACTCTACAATTTATTAATATGTATATATGTACAGTTGGATTTGTTCCTAAGCCTTCTGCATGCAGAAGAGAGAGGCTGATGGGTTTCAGCAAACGAGGAAGCAACTCAAATATTCTATGTTCCCCCTCATAAACTTAAGCAGTTTCTCGAGGAAACTTCATCATTATTTGGTGAATCAAGGTACTTCGTATATGTCTATCTCCAATATATTGCACTAATATTCTTTCAAAGTCTAATGAGTGTAGTTCCTTCCACTTTGGCTATCTGCTTCAATCTATATAATTCAGTTACTAATAACATTCTGGTTTGGAACCTTTGAAGGAAGATATTGTATATGATTCCCCGTTCATCATGATTGTCTTAATTAGAACATTCTATTTTCTGTGTAAAAATCTTGTTAGGGAGATGTTATGAGGTAATTGGGTTGTTCAAGTGCTTGAAGGGAATAAATAAACTCCCCCCTCCCCCTTTCCCTTATTCTGGAGGTAAGATTGCAACGTGCTTTTCCTTCATTTGATGGAAATGTTATATCAGAGTCATCATATCTATTTTACTATCGGTTGCATTATCTAACCATAGTGGCTTGTTTGTGTGTTTTTCCGTAACTATGTTCTATAATATTGTACATGTGCTTCTAGTTTCAGATAGTCAGGAACTCATTTATGATCCGAATTTCTTTAATGGAGGAGCAGACTTGTCTTCTGTTAGTAGTTGGTTTGCTTATTTGCCAACTTCGTGAATGTATTTGTCTCTATAATTGTTTTGCAGTCGGTGTGTTGTAGCTCGTGAAATGACGAAGATACATGAGGAGGTAATTTCATTCTGTCATTCTGTTTTGGCATCTTTAGTTGGCAGGATTCCCATACCCTTGCTAACTGGCGAGCATCATATTCTATTCATCCAAAATTTCTTCTGTGCGCTGTTACTTAATTCCTTTATATGATATCGTTCAACCAAATTCTTCTTTGCTCTTTTGAGTTCCTTGGTGTTGGACTTTCAATTTTTTTTCTCAAAATATTGAGTTTATGAGTTTAAGCATCAAATAATTTTAAAAGTAAAAGTAATTAAAAATGTTTTTTTTTTAATGTTATTTGGTACAGTAACAAGATATTACCTAAATGGCTGCTAAACAAGTATTTACGTACAGGAAGTGGATGTTTTAGAACAGGCTGCTCAACATAAATGTGATTGGTTGTAAATTGCAACTGAAAAAGTTAATTTCAGTGTATTTGGAATCCTAAGTTAGAAGGAAAATGGAAGATGTTTGGAGTAAACTGTCTCTCTTCCTTTTTCTTTTCCAGCTGTTACAAGAATCGGAAACTAAGGTTCGTAATGCTTTATTCCTAATCTCTCTTTTTTCACCTGTTATATGAACCCATGCTTCCTCCCTGCTTTTCTTATACTTTAATTCCTTTTAATAGAAAATTTGTGGTTTCTCATCCAAAAGCTAGAAAGTTGAAATTTCATTTTCATAATTGTTGTGAAATACATTGTAATCTTTTTCTTTTGGAAGATTTGATTCCTGTACTTGGGGGAGCTGGGGCCATACTATCATTTAGAACATGTATGATGAATGACCTTATATTTGTAGTTGATTTTGTCTCCAATCTACTTTCTTTCAATCATTAAACTACCTTTATGTGAAGCCTTTTTTTTTTGTTTGTGGTGGATACATAATTGTTATAATTAGAGATATCCTTGGGATAATGTAATTTGTAATAATGCGGTCTCAAATTATGGATTTCAAAATCTCGGTGTGTTACTTAGTAACAAGTATGGTGATATGATACCGACAGTTTTGGCAGGGCACACTGGCTAAAGCTAAAGAATTTTTCTCGTTGCACCAAACAAAGGGCGAAACTACGCTGTTGATTGAAGGAAATCTAGATTTATCAGAATTGCAGTTGGAAAAGGAGTTGGGAGAATCAATCTCTAGTGGGCACAGGCTTTCTATGGTAAGGGCTTAAACTGGACTATAGAATAAAAGATACTTTTATGAACAGTGATGCACTTTTAAGGCTTGGTAGATTTTCTCATTAAAGGAAAGCATAAGCTGAACCTAATAGACAAAATGAGTGTTTTACCTTGGTTTCAATTGGTTCTTGAATTTTTAGGTTTATTTTATATTATATCTAGGGTAGTTCTTGAACTTTAGTCCTTGCTATTATTTTGCTGTTAAGTATTCATTGATGGATGGCGTGAGTTCGAATATGTATGCTAATGTGCTGATGTGAATATGTATTGAGTTATATATCTGCTAAGGTGGATATTAGATGAGCCAAATATTGATGTAGTTGCGTTGTTAAAGTTAGGAGAGTAAAATAGATGTCTTGAAAGTTCAAGATCAAAATAAGATTTAACTTTGTTCTGAATTCTTGGTTGTGACGAAACTTTATTTGTATGAAGGCCGTCAAATTGGTTGCTAGCACAACATCAGCAAACCGTCTATTCAATTGCATTGCGAAAATTCGGGAATCAACTTGGAGCAGATAACGATCCTGGCAAATAATGACTGTAGCATGCTTGCTAGAAGTGTAAGTACCGCTGATGTCCTTATTTTTACAAATGACAGATGACTAATTGGTATAAACTGTTTTAAGTTATCTTCTCAAGAACAACTTGCAGTTTCCATCGTTTCTAATTATTTCTTATGTTTATCCTTGGATTCATAAGATATCATCGGGGTCGGTGGGAAAAGATGAAAGTATTTTTGCTGTAGTAGTGGCTTTCTACCTCTGAGATATCCTGAATATGCATTTCTGTTTCAAATGCTCTCTTACTCGTTAAATTTGCTTGTTTGCCCCCTTTTACTTTGTATAAAATTACAATTTGAACTTTGAAGTGGCTCCAACATTCTGGAGTTGTCCGGAATATGAGGTTTAAACATAGTTTGCTCTTAAGATAAGATTAGTTACGGTGTATTTAAATTCGTCTTTGTTTTTGAACTCGTTACAGTACTGTTTTATTAGTCAATTATATGAAAACCAATAAGGCTAGAGTAGACATATTTGAAACAATACATTTATGGGATACATAAGTTGAGGGAGTTCAATAATTAAACTTGCATCAGTAAAAAAATTGTAATAAGGGGAAAGAACAGTGAAAATTGGCAGGTTGTGAAAAGGCTTTTGGACTTGGAAGTTGGAACTGAACCCATCAGATCAGAAGGCAGAGGCAAAGTGATCTGACGGTCAGAATCACAGCCTCAGCAATGCCTTACATGTGCAACATTTTGAATCTTTTGATCATGGAGGACCCCAGCGATTCTGCTGCAAATCCACCCTCCTTTTTCTCTGCCCTCGTGTTGCACTGTAAAAAGGAAAAAGGGCCCTCTTCTTTTAAACAACGTTTGATTCTCTGCAGTCTGCTCTTTCTACTTTTACTATATACAAATATTATCCTTTCCTACTGCATTAACAGTATGTGCATACTGCTCCCATTGTTGCTGTTTTTTTCCTCTTGACAATCAGGTCTCATGGTGTCACCGGGATGCTGCTGCCGCTGTGTTTACCGAATTGGAGGGCAGGAGCGGGAATATCCTCTGCCCGGTGGCTAGAATGTGCCCAGGATCGAACTTCATTTTCCTCCTCCGAAACTCAGCCCAATTATCGCCAAAGTGGTCCGCCCACTCCTCCTCCTTCGTGTAGTGAGGCAGGTACTGTTTCACTTCAATCCCCTCCTCGGAACAGAATGCTAAGATCTGATCGTTCTGATTGCTCAAATACTCCAAGGACTGTGTCTCCTCCCCATTGTCCAGCGCCGATCGCAGCAATGCCACCAGGTAGAATACGTCCTCGTCCGGTGTCACAGCGGAGCTCCTCCTGTCCCACCTACACATGAAAAACGCCGTCAATTGGCAAACAGATTTGATGGTTTTTGAGCTGATCAATGGGACCCAAAGATGGAAGATTGGAAACTGAGTACATAAACTGGACAGGAACATGATCCCCGTCAGTGGGTCCACTGGAGAAGATCTTCTGACACCAGAATCTTCTCCCTTGGACGATCTCCACCGTCCGATTTCCCAATTAAATAAAAAAAAAACCAAAGTATTATTTATCAATCCAACCTGGCTAGGCCTCCATCTCATGTCTTATGTGGACTTTTTTTAAAAAATATATAATAACTTTACATTGGTACCCCTATTTCTTAAAATTAGACAAACAACCAATGGAATTAAATCGTTACATGTTTATTTTTATAAAAAAATTGATGTTTTGACATTTCTCTCTTTTAGTTGTCAACATTTAACGGTGTCAAATATTTTTTTTTTCACTCTCTCAATATAAAATTATATGTTGGCGGTGGGCCCTCCCAAGTGGATTCTCTGACTCATCCAAATGCATACAGCATGATATCTTTCCCATGACCCACTTTTTACCTTACAAAAAATTGTAGGGACTGTTTGAAAGCTTTCAAATTTTGGAAATTATGTTGTGGACATATGGGGAGAGGCTTAAATTATAAACCCTCCCCTTTCCCTATATGTTTATAATAAATAAATAAATAAATAATAATAATAGTTTGCATGTTGCATGCAGAAAGTGATTGCTTAAGAAAAAAAATAATAATAAAAAAAAAAAAGAAAAAAGGGGCTGGGATCCCATGTGTCTCGGAACTTACTTGTCCTTGTTCATGGGGTAGATGAGGATGGGCCCACTGGTGTTGTTTCCCAAAATGCCCTTGAAGACTCCTCGGTCAAAGTCGCCGATCCTTGACTTCGGGACGAACAGGTTCAGCCATGGGTGTGGGACCTCCCACAGGCCCTTCGACCGGAGTTTCAACTCGGCCTTGTGAACCCGGTCCAGGAAGTCCACGTACCCCAGGTCCGTTGTGAAAACCGACCCGGGAATGTAGTCCAGTTCCTTCAGTAGCGCCTCCACTTCCTGTCCACCCGAAACGCCGTCGTTTCAAAAGGAAAATTATTTAAGTATTTTCAAGTTTGAAATATTATTAAAAAAAAATGGGAGAAAGACCAGCTTTTGTTGCGAAGCAGCTGCTGCCTTTTTTTTTTCCCCCTTTTTTGTCAGATGATAAGTTTTATTCCAATCAATCTTAAAATTAAGAGAGAGAAAGTGGAAGAGAATAATTTGGTGGTTGAAGGGTATGGATTTAGTGTCATTATTTAAAGTTGAATAAATAAATAAATAAAAAGAATTTCCTTAAAAGTTGTGTTCTTTCTCTGTCTTAGGATTTAAAGAAGAATAATTGATTCACACAAGATCTTCCATGTATTATTCTTCTTCTTCTCTATGCTTTATTATAATTACATTTTTTTTCTCCGACCTACCCATATCCTTATTATTGTAAAAAAGTGGTCAATTACCAAATACTTAAAAACAAAATCGTTATCAAATAATCGAATAAAATTATTGACCCCTAAAACTTTGTGTTGATGATGATGGGAGTTTGACCAAACTGAGAGGCAAAAACATGAGCAACAAACAGAAGGAAAGACAAAGATGGCAGTAGAAGATACCAAATCAATTTAGCCAAATTTTCACTACATTTATATATTAAAAACTCCAATTTTATTGCTGTAAATTGAATAAATAATAATAAAAGAAAATGGGTATTGGGTGCCTTTAGCATAGCAAACAACTTCCAGCCATGCAGCTGAGCTCACAGACACACACAACTCAAAAAGAATATGCAACAAAAGAACAATCTTGGCCCACCCCCCTTAAAACTCTCTGAATCATTTTTTTTTTCTCTTCTCACACAAAAATCTAAAATAAAAATAAAAATAAAAAAACCCAATTGAAAATCAAGACAAAAGCAAAATACAGCTTGCAAAATGGCATAAAAATTATTACTTTGATGCCCTGGAATGTTCATAAATATATCAGTAATCTGACAAAAAAAAAAAAAAAAAAAAACCCCACTTTAGCTTCCTCACTCAAAATTTCTCATTCCCATCTTAGCTTCACCACCAAGTTTTCAAATTAGGATAAATACACATTTTAGATGCCAGCTAGGTCCTTCATATTTTAGGGAATTTCAATTATAACCTAATTAATAAAGTGTAATTAATTAAGGATAATATATGTACCTGATCAACGGTGTGGGCTGTGGAGTGATGGTAGTTTTTGGTGATCTCCAAGCAGTATAAAACTCCACCATCGTCGGCGTTGAAGGAGGAGATTTTTACAGGGTTCGCCGGAGAGAAGAACGACGATCTCCAGTTGTTGATCAGCCCTTCATCAACGATCACAAATCCCTCCACGTAATCAAACTTCTCACTCTCTGGTTTTCCATGCAGAGAGATTAGCCATTCTTGATCCTTCGTAAAGGCTGTGAAATTTGAGTACAGAACTCGAATCCACCGCACCTGTAAACCAAACAAAAAAAAACCCAAAAATTAAAAATAAGAAAAAAAAAGTTTTTCTTTTCTTTTTGGTATTGATTTTTTTGATAATGTACCCTTTGAGGAGCTGGTTCGAGGACGATTCTGGCTCGTGTGATGATCCCAAATTGGCCCAATCCCCCGAGGACGGCGTGGAAAAGATCCGCGTTTTGTTCCTCCGAACATGTCACTAGTTCGCCATTTCCTGTTTGATTCAATATTTAAGCTTCTGAGTTGGTAGTTTTTTTCATCGGTAACATAATTGAAAATTATAACTTATGATTATTATTATTATTTATTATTTTGCAGGAATAATATGAATTTAGTTCAACAATAATTAAAAAGGAATAATATGAATTAAGTTCAACAATAATTAAAAAAGACCTGTGACGACGTCGAGTTCGTGGACATTGCTGATCTGAGGGCCATGGTTGAAGGCCTGGCCGCTGATGCCGGCGTTGGACAGCGTCCCTCCGACGGACAAATACAAATAATCCGTCCACGATCTCGGCGCCAACCCGTATTCCAACGTCCATTTCAGCACATCGATCCACAGCTCTCCGCCCCACACGTCCACCAACATCTCCTTCTCCCACACCACGGGCGCGCCGCCGCCAACGCCGCCGCCGGTCATCTGAACGACGACCCCGTGGGCGGTCTGGGCCTGGCCGTTTATAGAATGGCCGTGGCCTCTAGCCGAGACGGTGAAGCCGCCATGGGCCGCGGCCCGGAGTAGTCTGGCGACGTCATCGGCGGAGGAGGGGCGGAGGACGGCTAGAGGGGGGCGGCGGGACATGAGGCCGAAATCGAGGGAGGCGGCGTGGACGTCGGAGGGGTCGACGGAGAGGCGGGGGAGGCCGAGTGGGGCCATGTTGAATCCGACGGTGGAGATCAAACGGCAGAAGGCGAAGCCCAGCAGAAGCTTAGCCGCCATCGAATTATTGTATTGCTGGAGAATAATGGTTTCGAATTGGCGGCGGCGGCGGTGGTGTTGCATGGGAACCAAACACAAAAAAAAAAAAGAAAAAGAAAAATCTGTTGGAGGTAACGTGAGAGTGGGGAGATATTGCGCCTTTAAAGATTTTTTTTTTCTTTTCTTTTCTTTGTAGGCAAAAACATGCAAAAAGGGCTAAACAAATTCTCTCTCCCTCTTTTTTTTTTTGTGGGGGAGATTTTTCCCAGAAGACAAACAGAAAAAGGAAGAGCTAGCTAGGTTGAACAACAAAAACCAGTAGCTCAGTTTTTTTTTTTTTTTTTTTTTTTTTTTTTTTTCCTTTTCTCTCTAAAAAGACAGAGGAGGGAGGGGGGGGCTGAGTGAGTGAGTGACTACGCCTCTTGTCGCTCTTTTATGTCTAGAATATAACGTGCAGGTTCTTCATTTATAAGACAACCAACCAGCAACAACAACCACTCTATGCTTTTCGTTTTGAAAAATTAATATAATAATATAATATTTAGACGTTGGAGGTATTTTTTACCTATCACACCGTTCAAAAATTGACACTAACTGATATGTGTAGAATAGATAAAACTTAGAGAAAAAAAAAATAGCACAAATGGAAAACGAAAACTCACTTATGTGACATTTAATAAATAAATAATAATAATTCTTTTTTATAAATAGATGTTTGATATAATTTTCTAGAAGGAAACAAAACTTTCTTAGGTGTTTTACTGAGAAAATTTATGGTACTACACGAGAGTGGTACATTGACCATGTAAATAGAAATGATGTGGGGTTCGTTGGTATTAAAAAATATTTACAAAAATAAAACTAGAGTGTGAACAAATAGAGTATGGTAAAAAAGAATAATGCGTAAAAGAAGTAAGAGAATAGCATAAATAGATGTCAATTTTTTTAATAGATATCTACCGTTAAGCACCAAAGTTTTATCCATAGAATAAATAGTTGTCAATTTTTTTTATGGTTTCCTACTTGTTGGTAAACACTTAGATGTTATTCTTTTTAATTACTTTTTTTCTTTTTCTTCAATTTTCAAATATTAATATATATAACATCGTCTCATGATCATGGTTATTAATTTTAAAAGAAATTTTATTTTAATATTCACTGTTTTTTTAATTAAAAAATTTGATATAATGTATGTATAACTACGTATAACTAATCAATAATTTAGGTGTTAGAGCTTCATTTTTAAACTTAATATTTTGTTAAACAAAATAAACTAAGGTTTTTTTTATGCAAAATTAAAATAAATCATTAAAAAAATTTAGTGGGTTAAAGCACAAATAGTCTTTGGTTTAAATAAAAAACCATATTTATTAACAGAAATATATTATTAAGTTTATAAATTAAGATAAAATATATCAAAGTGGAAGAAACTTACTTCTACGATGGTATAAGAGCTCTTATTAATTTTGTTCTAAAATAAATATGATATTAATGGATGAAAATATAATTAGGATTTTATAAAAATAAAAAAAAACAGAGAAAATATCATTCAGATTTTTATTTTTTTGTTTAGTTGAGCGTCTGTGCTGACACGTGGCCTTTCACGTGCAGGGATTGAAGGAGACACGTGTGAGGTCGAGGAAACTGTGTTAAAGCGGGGGTGAAAAGGCGGGCTCCACTCATGGATACGGAGGATCTGCGTTGGGACACGAGCATGGGGAATAATCACATGGGTGCAGAACAGGCTGCAACAAACATCAACATCCAATCACCTTTCGACACGTATTTCCAGTTTGGCATTTTCGTAATATTAATAAAATAACAAGGGTCGTAAATCATACTCGCTTAATTATTTGCCACCCATCCACTTGGAAAATAAAATTAACACAGTATCTAAGCCTTTAGATTACATTTCCTATATAATTAATCAAATTATGGATTAATCTAAAAAGAATAACATAGAGGGTAGAATTTTGGATATTAGCCCATTTAAAGACAACTTTGATGACATCTTTCCTCAAAATGACCCATTGCCAAGTGGGTATTTTTCAAAAATTTATAAATTTTACAATACTCTCATTAAACAACTTCATAATTTTTCGAGGGCATAGAACATAAAAATTTATTCGTTTGTTATTCTCAACAATAGAAAAAGATTACTCTCTTATTCAACAAAATTAATGAAATCATACATTTTTGAACAATATTCTAAACTTTCTAATCATATATTGGATTGTTTCTATTTAGAAAAGAGTCCAATCATGCCTCAAGCTTAATTATATAATATTTAGTTGAATATACGATATAAAATTGAAATGGCTATAATTTTTTTTATTTAATAATAAGAATAGATGTATAGTTTTTGAAAGGTATAAAAACTATATAATATATAAATATATATGTTTGATGACAAGTACTAGTCTATATGAGGGGGGGCCTATAATGTCCGGAAAGAAAATGATTGGCCAATTAATGAGTGCTATGTTTTAATTCTCAATCAAATTAAAAGACTTTGGTGGACCACCAATTATTTATTACCACGTACTCCTATTCTCTCTACCTGTCAATCTTTCATTGGATCAATTTTGCCCTTGTTTATTTGAGAAATACGTGTGATTTAATTTTTATATTATTGATTAGGTTTAAAACGGTTTTTAGGGCATGGTTGGTAATGCCTTCGATTATCTTTTTTTCATTTTTTAAAAATATAAGTGTTTCGTATCCGTTTCTCATTTTTCGTTCTTTCCTATGAAAACATGATATTATTATTTTTGACTTATAACGTGCATAATACATATCGAAAAATAAATATAACATAAATTTTTTTGAATATTTAATTTGAAAGAATAATTTTAAGTAAACATTTTATATTAAAATTACATTTAGGACTATTTTAATCATTGTTAGTGTATATATATATATATATATATATATATATATATATTTGTTAAGTGTTAAATGTAAATATAGTTGGATTTCCCAAAAAAAAAATGTAAACATAGTTAGGTACGTGTTTTTGTTCATTTACATGTATGAGTAGATGTTTACACACAAATAGATTTAGATTTATTTTGAACCATTTATTAATAAAAATTAGCAATAAGAACACTGGAACGTTTTTATTGTATAGTTTAGAAATAAAAATAGAATATTTTTGAAGCTTCGTTATAAACATATTGTTTATATGATATGCTTATAAAAGTAATGTACAAAATTACAGAGTTTAAATAGGGAAAAATTATGAAGATTACATTGAATTTTTTAACACTTTTTTTCCTGACAAAGCTAACAATGAAATTGAAATAAGATATTTCAACTCATGATGAGTAGTTTGATTCAATTGAAGTTTATTGGTTAACCTGTTATACACCAAATTTTATATATATATATCTTTTTTTTTTGGGTTATATCTTGATTTTTCTTGATCCATTAGATTATACAATTTTATCAATTAAAATGACTCATGCATTAATCCATCACATCTCAAGAAATTGAAGGGGATGGTGGACAAAATAAAATGAATTTTCATTAATCATAAAGAAAATTAATCAATGGTCTTTTGATCTCTCAAATTTTTGGATATCTAAGAAAAGCTACATTTAATTTAATTAATTAATTTATTTTGAGATAAAGGGAAGCTTGTTATAAATGATGCTTTTGTATCAAACCATTTGGAAAAGGAAATTGACTTCCAATGACTTTTCGTATCAAAAATTTTTTGATAATACAATTCCGGTTTCGTGTGGAATCATGGTTGTTAAAAAAAAACATAAAGATAAATAGGGAATAATCTAATTTAATGTTGCTATTAAGCAACCAACAACCAATTTATATTTTATATTGTTCAAAATTATTATGAAAAGTATCACATTTTATATAATATGATTGAAATCTAGTATGAAAAAGACTAAAGAGAAATTTGGAATCACAGCGATTATTGGTCATGTTAATCACATTAGATAATATCGATTCTGTGTAGTCATATTATATCAAAATAAATGACGACGCATCAAATCAAAACAATTCAAAGTGAGGTTTGAAAATTTTGATATTCAATCCCCACTAAATATTATATAGAATATTAATAAAATAATAATAATCTAATAAAAGTCCCTAGTTGAGTACGGGAGATTGATTTGATTTATCCTGAACTTTAAGTTTTTAATCCCATAAATAATTATTAAATCTACAAATTATTTTTACGGAAAAGAAGTAGAGATCATACAAATTTACGTTCATAGCCTAAGTTCTCTCAAATTTAAACATAAAATTATACAAATTTCGACTTTTCAACTCTTAAATTCATTAAAATTGAGGAGGGTTATTAAAGATTTTGGGGATGATGATTTGCCCACAGACCAACCATATTTTTGAGTACTGCAGACGACAAAGATGAGAAAAGAATGAAACATTTGAATGTCACTTTGTTTGTCTGTTTTATACACGCAATGAAACAAAGACTTGTGTTTGTGAGACACAGCTACATGGAACGCTTCAGAGCTAGGTTCCAAATATTTATGTTTGTAAAATAATTAATCAAATTTAATTAATATGCTCTCTCTTTTCAGTCTTTTCAGACAGCATTAGCAACCCCCAATCAAACCCACATTTTTCTTATCTTTTTAGCCATCTAGTACAAGATCTACAGACACAGAGAAAAAGAGAATCTTGTTCTTTGTTTTAAGAAGCCCCATGCATTGAAAAATCTGTCTAAAAAAGATAGGATCTATGAGATTTACTTTGAGAGGGAAGGTATGTATAAGCGTTGAAAAGAACGTTTTATCTGTTTGATTGCTGTGTTCTACAAACGTTAAGAAAAACGCGTTAAAAATACATTATTCGGTCCATAGACTTCTATTTGACTAATAATTTATCCTAAAAAATTTGTAGATTTTATTATTGTAGTTTAAACATTGTAACTGACTTAGTTCCTCTATTCTAATATGATTTTGTATGCCTTCATTAAAACTTAATATGATTTTCATATCAAAATTAAGAGATTAGAGGGTTACATATAAAAGCTTATAGATTATATGGTTATAAGTTTTAGATTGCACAAGTGACAAAGACTAAAATTATTATGTTTATAGGCTAATTAAATTGTTGTTTATTTAACAAAAAGAAAGGAATCCGTTGAAGTGAGAAAATTGACAAAACAGGAGACATAGGTTGAGCAAATAATTGTTGGAATTTGCAAAAGGTAATGTGGCATTTCCTCGTTGGTCACAAAACAAAACATAATTGTACTTGCTTTATATTCAAAAGTTCAAACCACACAAGATGTTGGCTTTTTTTTTTTTTCCATGCCACTATATACATATATATTAATTTAAATATTTTTTTTATATCTGCGAGTATCTGGGGGAGCCGGTGTGCATTCAACTAATTTTATGGGACAGTTTTATGGGGCCGAAAATTTACAGAAATTAATTTCTAAGTTTTTTGGTCTATCATAAGATTTGAATTCATTCTCTCTTAATTGCCACAAATGACGATTAATTTAAATACTATTTTCATCCTTGTATTTTAAGCTTTTACTCATTTAAGTCTTAATATATATTTTCACAATGTTCATGTCAAGTCCCGTAATTTTAAAAAATGACTATTTTATTATTTTAATTTTATTTTTCTCCTATTTATTCTCGGTCATAGTTTTGACATGACACTTCACTCACTAACATTAAATTTCTTGAAATACAATAATATCTTTTTATTAAAGAGTTTCCCTTGGATATAAAATTTATGTTAAAAATTGACAAATAGATAACAGATTAATTAGATTTTAAAAGTACATGAGACCTTTTGAGGGTAGAAAGAGTAAAAATTTCAACTAGTTGAAAGGACAAATATAAGAAAGCATAAAATACAAAATATATACTCTTTCTGTTTTTCTCCCTAATAAATATTATAATAAGTAACTAAGCATGCAATAAAACTATATATAGTTTGACTATTATTTTCTATACCCAACTTTTCCAAATATAATATTTCACTGGTTTCTTCTCTTGTCTGGTTTTCCAGCCTCATCTTTTACCATGCACTTCTACCTAATTTTTCTATTTGATTTTAAGATGACAAGAGATTTGATATGACTTTAGAATAGTTAAAAATATGTTTTTAATCAGTTAAAGTAGGATTTTTTTAACCTACCATATTTTTCATGTCATAAATTTCTACCAATGATCCTAGTAGAGGGGTTTGATATGAATTTTATAATACTTAAAAATATTTTTTACATATCCTTTCTCATTATGCAATTTTACTTAAACTGACGTCTATCTTGAGGTGAATTTAATATGATTTGTCTCTACCTACTATTTTCTTATATTATGTATTTTTTTAGTTCAATACGAGCCTCCAGTTTGTTTGATGGAAGAGATATATCTTAACCAATTGAAATATGTTGAGTTGATTTTTATGACTTTTTAGTTTTGATAAATGAAACTAAAAGGAACCTTCTTACCTTAGCAAGCATATTAATAAAATATAATTTAATGTCCCTTCTTAGTTCATACCAGTTTATCAATTTCTTATAATGCATCAAATCCTGAGGTTTTGAAACTATGCTCTTAAAAGAAATTAATTAAAAGATTGAAATATTTGTATAAACAAAATGTGAATTGGATAAAGTGTCGTCACGTGCCAATTTCTAAAATATTTAATTCTAAAGGGTACTTAAAGGGTAAAAGAGAATATATATCAAATATCTACAATTGCTTTAAATATGCTTTTTATGACATGCTTTGTTTATTTTATTCATTGGCATCTTATCCAATCAATTCAAAATTTGGGGAGACGTTGCGTTGCATGGTTACATTTCAAGCCAGAGAACAATTACTTAATTATTGGCAAAGACTAATTAAATTAAAAATATCAATTTCAAATCTCTCATACTATAAAATAAACATATTATCATCCATCAAGGGTCAAATTAAATACTCTAGTATTAAATCATTTTTGTTTTATTTATTTATTTTTTGAATATTCGTGAGCCAGTAGACGCGCATCTTGACTGGAAATACATAGGAATTACTAATTCTTAAGTCAGGTGTCCATCATGGGTTTGAACTTATTCTCTCCTTAATTAATTTTAATTCGTTTGGACTAATAAACCACCCGTGATCGATTGTTCTAGTATTAAATTATTATATTACATATTAAGAACTAAATTCTTATAAAATTTTAACTATAAACGTCAAATTGTTACGTATAGACTAATAAATGTTATACATTGTTTCACCCATTCTCTCTCGTCACATATTTTTATATGTTCAAGATCCATTATTTCATGTGATGAAGAAAAGAATGTCGAAAAGAGAAAAAAAAAAGTCTTTCTTCTCCTTTTCACACAAAATCAAATCTTTTTCTATTTTAGTTAAAAGGTTAAAACTTTAAAAGTAAAACACACATCTTTTTAACCTAAAAACTTCATTTCTATTCTCTCTCTCTAATCTTAAAAAGCAACAGAAGAGAGAAAGAAGGAAAAAAAACCCACATGGGTTAAGGTTTGATTGAGAAGCAGTTTTAACTTTACAAGAGACAGAATCCATGGGCTCACTCTGTTTCCAAAATATATACACATCAGATTCTTCACTTTTTGCTCCCAAACTCTAAAAACAAAACAAATTTAAATAATATTAAATATGGAGAGAAAAAGGGAGAGTTTACTAAAAAAAAAAAAAAAAAAGATTAGGGTTAATTAGCTCTCTCTGCTAGCTGCAGGTTGCTTTTTTTGCTTTTTTTTTTTTTTATTCTGTTTAATTTTGGTTTTGAATTTGGTAATTTTTACAGCTCACTCCCCATTTGTTTTCATTATCCCTTTTGTTTTTCTGACCAATAATTCAGCTTTTTTTCTTTTGGTAAATAATATTTGATTGTATGTTAAGTTAGATTCTCTCTCTCTCTCTCTCCTTTCTCCTAGAATATAAATATATATGATATAAATTTGTGTTAACTTATATAAATTTAGTCCTAGTGTTCTTTAGCATTTGTAATATTTATTTAGTTGTGAATTTTAAAAAAATTCAATTATGTTGGGTCTACTGCAGCCAACGGAATTATATTTGACAAAATAGGTTGATGATCAGAACTTTAAAAAAAATTTCAATAATGCTCTGCGTGGTTAAGTTTTGAATTATATATGCTTTTTACTATTTAGTTTTATGTTAATGTTGGGTTTAAAATGTTTTTTTTCCCTCAGTATTATAATTCAAACATGGATTTTTTAATGAGTTGAATTACATGTTTAGGCTACTAATTACTATCTACTCGAAACTTAAATAAATTTAATTTGCAATATTTTTTTTGTCAACATCAACATAGTTCAACAATAATTGGCAATAAAAGAACTTCTTGATGAGAATCTGAGATGATGAACATATAAGAATCACCGTTATTAACGTAACTAAAATCACTCTCTAACTATATAAACGTTTCCAAATAAAATAATATATATCAAGTTGCAAAATTAATCAGGTCGATAATATCATTTCCACCAAAGATAACTTTGGATTCTTTTTTTTCTTTTTTTTTTTGTGTGTGTGTGGCAAGATGCAATAATGCAAGGTTAGAAAAATGAAGAAAGGGAGCTGTTTGGAAAAATAATTATCACACCGTATCTATATATATATTGAAAAGGGCATTATAAGCTGCAAATATTGTAAAGTTATATATATTAATTTGAGACTATGACTTTTCTTTTACATATTCATTTCACCTGGA
This sequence comes from Momordica charantia, assembly GCF_013281855.1. Lineage (NCBI taxonomy): Eukaryota > Viridiplantae > Streptophyta > Magnoliopsida > Cucurbitales > Cucurbitaceae > Momordica > Momordica charantia. The sequence continues at coordinate 5,701,000 of NW_028275166.1, forward strand.
TCGTTAATGAAGTTTTTGGAAGTGTTTCTCAAGAAAATTTTGGAGGGCCAACATCCAAACAAATGGAAAACTTGTACGAGTTTTTTCCTTTCTCGAGAAACAAACACTTAGATTGTGATAGGAATTTCTCCATATATAAAGATCTATAATTTGTATGCATTCATGGAATGAGATAATAAGGATCACACTTATTGATCTCCTTCTAAGTTTGGGATGATTTTTTTGGCTAAAATCCACGTCATATTTGCCACCTTTGTTATTTTGTTTCGTTTGGAGAAGTTTTAGAGAAAGATGACAATAACCGAGAAAAATAAATTATTTGTTGGAACGAGGTAATGAGTGGGAATTCGAAAATCGAATCTCACTAGAAGTTTATAATTATATACCTTTAATAGTAGAGACGTAATTAAATTTACTTTGAGCGTAAGTTAAGATTCAAAAACTAGCTTCATCGTTGAAAAATAGTACTAACTCTCTCTACATTGAGTTTTTCCTAATTTTATACATTTTCACTAACAAGGGAGACTAAATAGAAACAAAGCCCACAACTAAGTGGAAGACTGAACCTTTGGTGTTCCTCCAGTCAAGAATTGGAGCGATCTCCGAGAAATCAGAATAAGATGATCAAACCATTTTTTCTTATCCTATTTTCTGTCTCTTCCTTTATGCATTTATCTCTTTTGATTGTCAATGTATTTTAATAATGTACCGAATACTTGCTAATTAATTACTCATGAGCACTTAAAGTTTCATCCAGAAAAAGCTGTATAAAGAATGTGCACGTTAAATTAGATAGTCACAAATCAAAGTGGTGTGCTAATTTTATTTTTGTTAATGATTTAGTGAGGTATCAAGTGTTCCTAAGATAGTATCTCTATCTGGTAAATTTTATTTGAGTAAAACTTATGTATAATTTATTTGAGTATACTTAACCTTAAAAAATTTGCAAGTCAAAAAAATAAAATTTTTGAGTGTTATATAATGATTCTGTAATTCAATTTCAATAATATTAGTACTCAATAAAAATTTGATTGAAATTTTGTATTACTCTTAAAGAGTGAATTTTATGAACAGAAATTAAAAAAGTTATTTATAAAAAAATAATATATTTAGAATAATATTTAGATGTGTACGGGTCAACATCCATCTACTGCAGTTAAAATTGGTCAATTTTGACTAGAGAGAAATGCAGAAACAACATTTCAAAAAAAAAAAAAAAAAAGTTAAATTCTCCAGGGTGACCTAAATATCATCTATATTTTCTAATTAGATAGCTCGTTCCTTAAAAAGGGAAAAAGGAGGAAAAAAAAAAAAAGGCTGTATGCCAACTCGACAATATATCAAAATGAATCCCACTTCTGAAGGCCCATCAGCATTTAAAGGATTTCAGGAATTTTAGGCCCGTGACCATTTTCCAGGGCCCAAAATAATTCATGTCCTTTATTAAGGGCTAATGGTAGGAATGAACGGAAAAAAAACAAAACAAAAACAAAAACAAAAAAAAAAAAGGGATGTTTCGAATTTCATAATTCTACTTTTTTTTTTCTTTTTTAATACAACATGTTGGGGAGTGAATCCCACTTCATCGTTGAACTATGTTCGCTTTGGTTTCATAATTCTACTTTCAAAGCGGCATTTTGGGACAAATTTACTAACCCATTTATATTTTTTTTAAAATTTTCACTAAAACTTTATGGTTTCTATATATTTATCACATTAGTAAAATTTTATGATTACCATTTTTACTGTGCGAGAACAAATAAGTTTAGACCTCTCTCATGTCTTCTTCATAGATGTGGTGAACTTTTTCTTTTCTTTTTTTTTTCTCCTTATTATTTGAATTAAATTGTTGTATTTTGTGGGTGGGAAAAAATTATATCTTTACATAGTTACAAAATCCAACCCCTAAACACAATATAGTTTTTTTAGTTTATCAATTGGGATCTCACCATCCACCTTAGAAGGATAAGTGCTCCAGTGGAGGAATAAATGATATATGACATTATTTTGTTATTAAATATTATATAAAATAATAAATAATTAAAATTAAAAAATATTTTATGGTTAGATAATAAATTAATTTCATATAACACGCCTGATATATCTCCAAACTTAAAAAAAAGAAAAATGAGACTAAATCCTTAAACTTTCAATTCCATGCATAGATTTTAAAATTTTAAAAATATATATCAACAGAATGATCAGCATATTTCATCAACAAAAAAGAAAAAATGAATATTCAAATTTACACCGCTGCTATTTTGTAACAGAATTTTTATTAGTTTCGATTGAGATTTATTAAACACAAATTAAAAAATTTATAGAACAGTGGATAAATGACAATTACGTAGGATGATGACGAAGCTTTCACAATCATCCTGGAAAAACTCAAAAAAAAATTCCAAGTCACACAAGGTCGCACGATTTCCATGGTTTTCATTTGGATATGGGCTGTTGTCAATTGCGAATTGGTTGGATCATTGTTCATCCAACACATCCACGACCAATAATCCTCTGCTTATTTCAACTCCACCATCCACGGCGGCCGTCGTCGGGACACCACCTCGCCGGCGATAACCCAACACCACCGCCGCGCCTTCATCTCCACAAACAATGGCCGATTTCAGCTCAACCTTCCATTTTCTTCTAACTTTTCTCCTTCTGCTTCGCCCCTCTCTTTCTTCTGCTCCGAATCTTTCGGAGCTGTTCGAAATCTGGTGCGCGGAACATGGGAAAACGTATTCCTCCGCCGAAGAAAAGCTGTACAGGTTCGGTGTTTTTGCCGATAACTATGATTTTGTTTCTCATCACAATAATTTGGGCGATTCTTCTTATGCCCTATCTCTCAATGCTTTTGCGGATCTTACGCACCACGAGTTCAAGGCTTCTCGCCTCGGGTTTTCCCTTTCCGCTGCTTTGCGGAACTCGCAGCCGGTTCCGCCGCAGGAACCGTCGCCTCCGCTGGATGTTCCTGATTCGTTAGATTGGAGGAAAGAAGGAGCAGTGACGGCTGTCAAGGATCAAGGAAGCTGCGGTATTTTTATATGCTATGTTTTTTTTTTTTTAGAGATTATAATGAATTCGATTGAACAACTCTGTTTGTTCTGCTGCGGATGTTCAGGAAAAAAAAAAAAAAAAAAAAAAGAAAGAAACCCTAGGGTCAATTTTGATGATCACAATGCATTATATGACCTGGGAATCCCTGAAAAGGGGTAAATTAGCTTTAGAATATTGCGGTTGCTCTTTCAAATCCATTCCAAGAAGCCATTTGTAGTGGGAATTGTGCGTGGAATTCTTCTGTTTCTTGAAACAGAACATCATTGTATTTAATCCATTACTTTTGAGGTGCCGAAGTTATGCTGAAGCTTTGCTCATCTAAATGGGGGCAAACTGATGGCTCTTGTTTTCAGGTGCTTGTTGGTCTTTCGCAGCAACAGGAGCTATTGAAGGAATCAATAAAATTAAAACGGGGTCTCTTATCAGTCTCTCTGAACAAGAATTAGTTGATTGTGACAGATTGCACAACTCTGGCTGCGCAGGAGGACTTATGGATTATGCATACCAATTTGTGATCACTAACCATGGGATTGACACGGAGGACGATTATCCATACCAAGGTCGTGATGGATCGTGTCGTAAGGACAAGGTAATAATTCATTTGTCATTTTGAGGGAAGTGCTTTATAAACATATGGATGAAAATAACGTATTTCATTTAGTCTCGTCATGCCTACTATCACTAGTTATTTCGGTTTTTTACTAGCAGTTTAACTTTTAACTTTAACCTCAGCTTTATTTATCGGTCTAAACAAGATACGACTTATTTGATTGAAATTAATTGAATGCGCAATTCTAAAAAAAGAAACATTTCTGTGTCTTCCTCATTCATAAGAACAGGCTTGAAACTGTTAATAATACTTCTTTTACTTTTTTGAGTTGTTGGATCGGATGAGTTGTTCAAACCTTTTGATCTCTACCTGAACCGATAAGAAAAAAGGATCGCTTCTTATGGACTAGTTGATAATAATTCTTATATAATCCATGGCCATTTATAAATTGAAAATGCTATGCTAGGATCACAACAATTGCTTGCTGACTTGCATTTTGTGTCTATTGAACTTGCAGCTAAAGAGGAATGTTGTGACCATTGATGGCTACATTGATGTTGCTCCCAGTGATGAGAAAAGATTGCGGGAAGCCGTAGCAGTTCAACCTGTGAGTGTTGGTATATGTGGCAGTGAAAGAGCCTTTCAATTATACTCAAAGGTCGGTCATATCTCAACTGTAGTTTGATATTGTTCCGTTCGTTATATGTGAAGTTATTACAAAATCAAGAGCTGTATTTACTTGATAGGGAATTTTCTCCGGCCCGTGTTCAACTTCTCTGGATCATGCTGTGTTGATTGTAGGATATGGATCAGAAAACGGAGTTGATTATTGGATTGTGAAGAACTCATGGGGTAAAAGTTGGGGAATGAATGGTTATATGCACATGCAGCGAAACAGTGGCAATTCCGAAGGTGTTTGCGGAATCAACTTGCTTGCCTCATATCCAACTAAAACTAGTCCCAACCCTCCTCCCTCCCCTCCTCCAGGTCCAACAAAATGTAGTCTTCTTACTAGCTGTGCTGCTGGGGAGACCTGTTGTTGTGCAAAGAAATTTCTCGGCCTTTGTTTATCATGGAAATGTTGCGGATTGAGCTCTGCCATATGTTGCAAGGACGGTCGTCATTGTTGCCCCTTCGATTACCCAATTTGCGATATGAAGAGGAGTCTATGTCTCAAGGTTTGTTCTTTTTCTCACTTCTTTGCGATATAGTGTTTGAGATGAAAAAATCAATTTACTCCACAAACCAACTCGATTTCTTATCTTGTGTTGTTTTCTCCCTTCAAATAAGTTCAATCATTATCTAGAAATGGACCCATTTGCATAAGCACATGTCAGAAAAGAAAAAGAAAAAAACATAATATAACTCGTCTCTTGTTAAAATGTTAGAAGTGTTTTCTTGTCTCTGTTCTCTCTTTGTTTTCATGCTCCAGACTGACAGTTGATATCGTCTTTGGCAGCAAGCGAGAAATGGTACAACAACAGAAGCACTTGAGAAAGCGAGTTCTTCTGGAAAATCAGGTTCTTGGAGTCCTTTCTAGGGGTTGGATTAAGCGGTTTCATTTATAAAATGAATAAGAGCTGTCATTCTTGTTACTATTGTGTTCTAATCGGTTTTAGCGGCCATTTGAAGCCTGAGAGGTTCCTTGAGTTCCTTTCTCATTGTACTTTAGAGTTTTGTGATGAGACTTTTTAAATATTATAGACTTGTTAGGATTTAAATGTGTGGGATTACTATCTAACTTTATTAGTTCATGTATAATTAGTTCTTGTATATTTGATGTGAAATGAGAATTTATTTCTTTCTTTTTATTTAGAAAGATTTTTATATTGATATATTACTATTTAATATGATGATTCAAAGCTGACTATTCTCACTTTTATGACCATTAGTGTATGATTTGATTAAATGGAAATTTTCAATTTCACTTTCGTATATCCGATGGTGGAGATGAAAATTGTATTATTATCACAAACTCTGATGCATTTTTATTCTGTAAATAGTGAAGAAACTTTTAGGGATTTATCGAAAGCACTTCTACTTGTTAAAAGTACGTCTCCCTCGAAATTATCATGCTCATGTATTACTATCTCAAGTCAAAATATTTTTTAGATTGCTTTCAACTCTAAGTGTTTGATAGAGAAGTATTTAATAAGCACTATTAAAATTATAAATCCAAACGTCAAGTTAGTTAAATGTTAAGCTTCTTTTTTTCGACTAAAATGATAGCAACTTGTTTTATAAGCACTTCACAATCAATCAGTTTCGAAACGAATAAAATGAATTGATGAACTTTATTAGTTGCAATTCAAAACACGACGTGCCTTTATAATCTTTTTACTTTACAACTAAAATAATATCTTAAAAACTCAACTACAAAATTTATGTTTTTTCACTCAAGTGGCTGCCATCCTTTTGTCTCAATAAAACAAAGTATCATAATAGTATAGAATTATTTGTCGCGTCTACACGTTAAATTTTTAATTTTTATTAAATACCACTAACGTCAAAGACTTAGGTAAAAAAGATATAAAAGAGTTTCCCGGCACCAAATATTGTAGGATCATATGGTTACCCCGTGAGATTAGTCGAGGTGTGCGTAAACTGGCCCAGACACTCACGGATAATATATATATATGAAAGAAAAAAAAGGATCTGCGTTAATCATATGTAGGAAGAGTATTATAAGCATTTATTGATAAGCATAATATTATTTTCCCTACAAATGGAAGAAAAAGAAAAGACCACAGAATTTCATTTTTCCAGAATTGATTATTAATGGATCATATCGTTCCATCCCCAGCTTTTTAATTAGTTCTCTAATTTGATATCAGAACAGTTTGAACAGAGAAGATTTGGAAGTCCTTTGGCTTCCAAGCCAGTGTTGCATATGAACTCCAATGGCGTCCAAATACAAGCTGCTCCTCCCATGGAAGCCAACCACCTTGCCCTCTGTCGTAGTCGAGGTGAAAAACGACCCTATCTCCTCCCCGAACGGACCAAACTTCCCTCTGCTCGTGTGTAAAGTAAGCGATTTTATAACTTGTTGTCTCTCATCTTTACTGACGTAACCATAATATCCTGATATACAAGTCAACACTTCATGTGGATACTCCAATTTTACCTGCAAACACAGCCAGAATAGATTGATAGGGCAATTGTGAATGTAATATTGTCAGGAGGTGTTCAAGGTGTTAAATTTATTAGGTACCCGATGTACGGTTGTTCCGCCGTTTCCTCCATGCTTAACTGACCAAACTGATTGCTTATTTCGATCATATTCAATTTGGATCGAACAGAAACCTTCCAGAGACCTCGTCAAGTATATCTGTTTAATACCAGAAAATACTCCATCGTCCCAAGGTTTCCCACCATCCCCGCCCCATGGCCCGGGTCCACAGGGGGCTGGTTCTTTCACTACACCGTGAGCAACCTATGAAACAAAATCCATAAGCTCTTTCATGAATATACTTATACCAAACATATGTTAACTCCCTCCCTTTGTTCACATCCCAAATGATTAGCTGAGTTAGAGAGTACCGCTTCAGCTGATCCTCCTTTTGACGGTGCCAGTTTCTTACTCCAATGGGCACTCTCGGTTCCGAGTGATGGTGGTTCAGCAGGAACAATATCACTGCAGGGAGGACGAGACAGCGGGGTCACCTTTCCTTCTACCACGTGCACGCCAAGAGCATCTAGGAACAAACCTTTCCTCCCATGAAAGCCAACAACCTTTCCTCCCTCCCTGACGTTGGTACTAAAGGGGGTTCCTAGTGCCTCTCCGAATGGTCCGTACTTAGTTTTTGTAGTATGGAATGTGAGTGACTTGATAACATTAGGTCCCATGTACATTACAGGTCCATAGTGTCCAGTTACATGAGTCAAGATTTCGTATGGATAGTCGAAGATAACCTGCAAAATGGTCACTGCGATAAGAGAAAAAGACGGAAAGAGATGTAATAACTGAAATCCGATACAGCGTGCCTTCTGATAGAATATTATGCACCTTGTCATGTTTGAATCCTCCAGTTCCACCAGCTCGGCTTCCCCATATAAATTCCTCATCGCAGGCATACAGAACTCTTATGTAAACAATTCCAACATTGCGCGACACGTTTATTTGTCTAATACCAGAGTAACATCCATCATCAAATGCTGTTCCGCCCGAGCCACCCCAGGGTCCGTATGGTACCACATTTTCGACTTTTGATGGTACCTTCTTAACAGGCCTCTGAGATTGACCATAACCAGCCATCATTTGAGTTCTATCCTTACAAGAGTAAATGTGGGAGGGAAAAAGAACATACTCAAAATGAGACAAATAAAGGTGTAGAAGAAAAAAATTTCATCTCACCTTGTCTATGGATTCTTCATCACTTGATTCTGAGCTTGAGGAACTAGATGCTTGTTTTGAGGAAGTAGTTGGAAGAGGCTTTCTGAATTCATCCTTCTGCCTTACAGCAAGAACAATATCATAATTTTGGCCAACACTTCCTTGTATAATTGAATAGGCTTCATTTTCAGTCTTATTAGCGACATAATTCTGTGATTGAATCATTGCTTTAGGTGGCGTTTGCATCTGAATAGGCTTTAGGTAAACTCCAATGGCATCCAGGTACAATCCGCTCCTGCCATGGAACCCGACAATCTTGCCCTCAGCCACTGGGAACGAGAAAACTGTTCCTAGTTCGACCCCATAAGGTCCGAACTTCCTTTTGTTGCTCACGAAAGTAAGGGATCGAACAAAAACTTGGCCAAATGACACGAAGCTACCATAGTGTCCACGGATCATAGTCAAGTACTCATCCGGAAGTTCAAGCTTAACCTATAAAACCCATAATGAAAAAATAGTACATACAGACTCTTATAATCTTCATCAATGGCATCAAAATAAAACCAACTCGAATCATCATTTATGTCAATTTTAAATCTAAATTTCATTACAGAGAATTACAGTATTGATTATCATGCTGATAATCAATAATCCAACAAAGTATGGGGGGGTTACCGTGTCAGTTTTAGTGCCTCCATTTCCTCCATGTCTATCTGACCAAATTGAACTTCCCTTCACATCATATTGAATCTTAATGGAGTCGATGCCAGCTCCATGACAAATTACCAACTGCCTAACCGTCGAAAAAACTCCATCATTCCAATTGTTTCCACCTGGTCCTCCAAAAGGTCCACCCGGGACTGGCTTAATTTTTCGGGAATCATCAAAACTCTGTGAGAAGAAAAAGCAAAAACAAACTTCTAACTGGTTGTGTAAAAAGCGCAGTGTATACAATCAAATAATATGAGCAAATGATTAGCAGCTACCATTGTTGTTACAAATAAAAAAGACTGGAATTGTGAAGAAAGAAACAATTTTCTTGAACTTCGATGCCTTTGCACGATTGTGGTGTGTAAGGCGGAGTGTGGGGAATTTATTTGAGCCAAAAAGGCAGAGAACAGAATCAAGGGTTTCCAAAGCTTTTCAAATGATGGAAGAGATAGATTCCAATTTTCACTTTGGAGGGGAAAGATTTAGTAAACAAGAATCTGATCCCTGGATAGCATAGAAAAATATAAATATAAATGTAAAAAAAATAATAATAATAAAAAAAATCAGCTTTTGCCTATGGATTCTAATCTGTTAGGCATTATTATTATTCTCACATTTGCATGAGTCCTCCCTTCTTCTTTTTCAAGTAGAATATGGCGAGTTTCTTTTATCATCCAATGCATGGCATAATTGGAGACACAGCTAATTGTTGTGCCTATTCCTCCTAATAAACAATGGAACGAGATTTCTCTTTTTGACAGGCCATTAACAGACCTTGAAGATGAAAGTTCAATCCTGTGGGATTTGACATTTCGTACTAAAAAGTGAATTAAGTAGGCATAATTAAAGAATTCTCAACAGATCTCTATATTGGCTTTTCCCTACATATCAACCCCCCGGCGGCTCTGCAGGGAGCCCATAAACCTAACATCCTCTTGGAACTTAAAGCCTGTTGATACACGTACAAGCTTTCTTTATATGTGTGCTCCATCATGGCCTATGAAGAAAATGATAACTAGGATGGAGAAACTTGACAATCAATAATGCCATGTTCACTCATAGAAGGACATACCTGAACTATCAAGCAGCCATCCGTATGAATAGTTCTCAATACCAAAAGTAAGCATCAATCAGAACGGAGTAGAAAATCATTCTCGGGTTTGAAGGAGCTAAACTACAGAGGGAAAACCATACCAATTGAACATGAAGCTAGAAAATGACTCATGCTCAAGACGTGGGAATAACCCAAATCATGAAATACTTTCTCAACCTAGGAACTCTTTCCATAACTTAATCAAAATACCGAGCTAACAAAATTTCAAGGATCATTTCAACCTAAATGTCTCATGTCATTTCCCACCTGCAAGAAACAGTAAAGTATTCACCCAAAAAGGCAAGTATTGTGTACATGCTTGACTGACCAGTATTAAGAATCTGTATGAATTATGTTAATAAATAAATAAAATTACGAGTACTATAAATCAAATACTTCAAACTTAGTAGGTTCCAATAAAATTTATTTGGTCACCTATAAATAGATGGAGCACCTGTCAAAGTGTGTCAGACTCATGAACAATTAATTCTCAGCAACATCCATGATCCAAGTCGTACTGGAATCAGTCCAGCCAATCTTCAGAATTTGCTCTTTCCCTGGGATTCCAAATTTCATCTCTTCAAGCAACTGCCCCTCTTCTATTAAGGGGAACCTGATTCTACAAACAACTTCCACATTGTGCTAAAGGCTACCAATAATCCCCACAAGAACAGTGACCATTTTTGAAATGGTGCAAGCATGTTGAGTCACTTAAATATATGTCACATCCATGAGCCAACGAGACATATTTGGCCATCTGATGACAGTCACCACATATTCTCAAGTTTTTCACAATCTTTATATTTCTGGGGGTGTGAGACGAGCCAATAAGGCCAAAAGCAAATGCAAATTTTTCACAGTGGAACCCACCAATTTTTTCTTCCTTCTGTTCTTCATCGATAGAAAGCTGATGGTGATTATTAAATTTCTTAACTTTTCCTACAGTGTTTTTTATCCAAGTATTTAGAATGTCAAATTCAGACTGATCACCAGTGACAAATAAATGGACTTTGTTCCTGACTTCAACCCAGCACTGTGCAGTACATTTCTTCATCGCACTCTCTTTCCCAAGCTTTCTCACTTTTAAAGCTTGTTCAGATTTGCCGTATAAAGCATATGCCTGTAATATTAAACGGTAAACCACATGATTATCAGGCTCCAATTCAAGTAGGCGCTCGGCTGCTTGTACTGCCAAATGTAAATTCCCGTGAAACCTACAGGCAGTAAGTAAGCTGGTCCAAATAGAGGCATCAGGTTCTATGGGCATGTCTTCGATGAACTCTATTGCATCTGTAAGCCTTCCGGAACGTCCATAAAGATATACCATACCCAGATAATGATCTAAAGTTGGTAGAATTTGATGTTTTTCAGTGATGCTAGAAAAAACATGTCTACCCTTGTCTACCATCCCAACAATGCCATAGGCATGAATAATACTAGCCAGCGTCCCTCGATTTGGCCTAATTCCGAACCTTTTCATCTGATCAAACAAATCAAAAGCAGCATCTGAACAACCATGTAAAATATATCCTGCAATAATTGAATTCCAGGTGATAATATCTTTGGATGACATGCCATCAAAGATTGTTCTTGAATATTGAATGTTCCCTGACTTGGCATAAGTGTCTATCAGTGAGTTTGCAACAGGAAGCTCTGATTCTAGGTTTCTGCGCAGCACGCAACCATGGATTTCCTTTATTTTTCTCTCTGCCATCACACTTGCACAAGCTGGTAAGATGCTCAAGATAGTCACTGAATTAGGATTAAAATAGAGAAACTGCATTTGTCGAAATACTGCTAAAGCTTTGTTCTTTTCACCAAGCTGCTGGAACCCAGCAATTAGAGAATTCCAGGATGCTGTATTCCGCTTAACCTCCCCATCTTTTTCCATAATTTGAAAGAGGTTCATAGCTTGATCCTCATCGCCATTCTGTATACATCCTGATATCATCACATTCCATGTAACGACATTAGGCAATACATCTGATTCCCTTAATCTCACAAAAAGTTCATATGCTTTACCACAATATCCAGCCTGACAATATCCTCCAATCATTGAGTTCCATGTAAAAATGTCTTTTTCCAAAATCATGTCAAAGACATGGCGAGCAGCTTCCAATTTTCCGCATTTGGAATACATGTCAATAAGTGAATTCCCAACCAATACTTCATGAGAAATTCCCATTTTAACTGCAAAACAATGTATTTCCAACCCATTTTGCAGTGATTTCAAGGATGCACAGGCTGAGGTTGCACTCGTAATAGTTATAGCATTTGGTTCAACCCCACATAGAATCATCTCCTTGAAGAAATCCAATGCTTGACTAATCCTACTGCTTTGAGCAAAACCTGAAATCATAGAAGTCCAAGTATAGACATCAGGGGTTATCCCAAGACTCTCCATCTTCTTCTTCAATTCTATAACAAGATTACAATTCCCCAACTGGCTATAACTAGCAATCAGTATGTTACAAGTTACCAACCCTGGTTCGAACCCTTCATTACTCATTGCATCAAGCAATCTCCTAGCTTCATCACCATCTCCCTTCTGGCAATAGGCAGATATTATAGCATTCCAAGAGACCCCATCTCTTTCGTCCATGTTCTCAAAGAACTTCCTTGCTAGACTCAATTTCCCACATTTTACAAATGCCGTCAGGACAGAATTGCTCACACGCATAAAACAACTCATCCCACATCGAATAACCACAGAATGTATCAACTTCACAGTTTCAAGATCCTCGCAATTCCCACAAGCCCGAAGTATTTTTGGGAAAAGAAAAGCATCAGGCAGTACCCCATCTCCCATCATCAAAAAGAAAAGTTTAACTACTTCTTTCCACCTCTGCTCTCTCGAATATGCACCTATCATGGCCGACCAAGTGTACAAATTCCTCTCCCGCATTCCATCAAACACCTTACGTGCATCTTCTAGAAACCCACATTTAGCATACATGCTAATTAGCTTGGTCTCAACAAATGGGTTTACCTGATCGACTAAACGCACACGAACATGAAGCTCGCGACCCACTTCAATAGAATTCACATCTATGCAAGATTGAAGCAAATTGATATACGTACTGGTGCTTATCTTAGACCCACGTTTAGACATTGCATCAATGGCAGTTATGGATTCTGAGAGGAGGCCGTTGTTGCAGAGGTACCTCAAATGGTCGTCATTAAACTTTGTACTGATTTTATGGGTGAAAAATATAGCAGTTTTACTTGGTTTTGGGGAGAATTTAAGCGGTTTGGCTTTGATAATTGAAGCGGGGACTGGAATGGGAGGCTTTGTTTGGCAAGGAATTGCCAGTTTCTCCATTATTGTTAATCGGAGTGTAGCTTCCTTCCCCCGCACTTTTCAAATGCTCTCTGGTTCTCAGCTTCTTAATTAAAACAACGAAATGAAGATGGCGCAAGATTTGCTTTGTGGACGTACAGCCTCCTCCACAAACTCCAGTGGATACTGGATGGGGCGGGTGGAAACTATTGGATACTCTTTCTTTAAAACAGTTAATATATATATTTTTTTTTTTTGGTAAAATACATTTCTAGTCCAGTTCTGTGCTCCTAAATTTAAAAAGTAACACTTTAGTTCTGACGGTCGTTGAGTCAATTTTACCGTTAGTTGAGGTGGTAATTTTTATTTATTTAAGTTTAGTTGGTCTTTTTTTTAATTCTTTTTTTCCCCTCCCCTCCCCCTCTCTCCTCCAACTTCTTCCCCCTTCTTTCTCTGCCAGATTCTTTTTTTGGCAGCGATTCTGCCATTGGCATCATCGTCATCGTCTTCTTCATTTGCTTCCCCATTCAATCGATTGCCTTTGCCATTGTTCACGCTTGTTTTCTTGACGGATGAGAGATTATTCTTCTGAAAATCTGTACTCGAGGGTTTTGGAAGTAGATGAAATTGATGAACCCAGTCGGGGGAATTAGAGTTTAGAGCAAGGAAGGTCAAAAGAATTGGAAAATGGGGCACTGTGGGTGGAGAGAAAGGTGGGATTTGGAATCTGGAATGAAGGATTTCAGTTGGATTTGGATTTGGAACGTTCCATGGAGGTGCCGCAAGCAAGAGAAAAAGGGAGGTTGGATGAGGGGAGGGAAAAAAGAAATTAAAATAATAATAATAAAGTTAACTCAACCTAAATTAATATAAAATTAATAAAATTTTTCACATCATCACATCTCAAATGACAGTCATTTTTTCTTTAGTCAAACTAACGGTAAAATTAACTCAGGACCATTTAGAACAATTTCTCCAACCTCAAGAATTAAAATATCTGTCCCCTTTTAAATTTCAGGCACCAAATTGACACATAGCTCGACTAAAAGTGTAATTACCCTCTTTTTTTTCAATATAGTTTTTTTTAATCTTTTAGAATTTCTCAAATTTACTCTTAAGGTTTAAAAAATCGATATCAAACAAAATATTGAGATCTCAATTCCATCAACTGTAGATGGAAATATTAATAAAGTGTCAATGTAGATTAGATATTTTTAAAAAATTATAAAAATAACAAATAATTGTTTCACCATTTCTAACTAGGTTAAAAATTATTAATATCAATATTATATCTATATAAGTGAAATCTTGTTGATATTTTTTATATTTTGTCAATATTTTTTTATAATGTTATGAAAATGTCGATTTACCTCTCACGTCGATGTCGAACTATAGATATGTGAACTTGTCGATATGTCGACGAATATTTAACATATGTTACATTTTGTTAACAAAAAGTTTAGGTTCAGAAATATCTTATATTAGTAACGATTTAGTCCCTACGCTGTAATACACAATAATTTAATTTTTATGCTTTCATCGATCTAGTTGTTAAGCTTTTATATGAAACAATTTAGTTTATATAGTTCAAAAACGAGTTAGTCCTCGTTAAAGTATAAAGAAGTTTCTTACACACATATATCGCCATTTATAGAAGAAAAAAAAACTATATCTTCAAAGGGGATTGCAATTACTAATGTCTTAGACTAATATGGACTAATTAATTATGATTAGATTGGAAGCAAATATTCCTAAGTTTATTTTTCTGCAAAACATTATATTAGCATTACGCCCACTCAAAAGTAAAAATGATTATTTACCAAATTATCATTTTTTTTCCCTTTGTGAATAGGCCGTTTGGCATAAGACTAGAAAACAGAAACTTGCCACGAGAGATAGAGACTACCTAGCTCATTTGATAATTTGATAATGTCATTTGTTTACTGTGTTATCTTTTTCGATCAAGAAAAATATAATTATATTTATTAATTATTTTTTTATTTTATTAGTTTTTAATATTTATTGTGTATTTTACAAGTCAAAAAATATTAATGTTTGATCAGATTATTTTGGTCACTATATTTTTAAATTTGATTCATTTTAGTCTTTTTACTTTAAAATATTCATTTTAGTTCTTATACTTTCAAAAAAATAATTATTCATTTTAGTTCTTATACTTTCAAAAAAATAATTATTTTAGTTCCTATATGCAAAATTTTAATGCACTGCACATCTTTAAAGCCCATTAATGTAAAGTAATTATTATATTTTAAGAAATATATTAAGTGTACAAAATAATCACTTTTCAAAGTACGATAACTAGAATGAACATTTTGAATAAAATATATCTAAAATATATATAAGTTGAAAGTACAAGAATAAAAAAGAACATTTTGAAAATATAGAGATCAAAATGGATAACTAAAATAGTATCTTTAACCATAAAGTTTTTATCTATATTTTGGAGGAAAAAAAAAATCATGAACTTGATTTTATTTTTACACCAGTTTAGAAACGTAACTTAAAAATGAGAGCTATCTAAAACCAAGCTTATAAAAATAGATCAAAGTGCTCCAAAAAAAAGCTGAGCTCAACTGTTAAAATATTTTGTTACTTATTACATAGCCAAATAGGCAAATACCCATAAAAGCTAGAATATCACCTAAATGAAATACACTCAAATAGCACAAATAGTGAGGCCTTAGCCTTAGTGCTGCTTTATATACTAAAAAGCAACAACAACAAATACTTTTAACAAATCATAACAACTTCGATTCTTCTAAGTTCCATTCCAATAATAAGAAAATAAAAGCCAGGAGAGGGATTAAGAAGTTGCTAAACAAGCTGAAAGAACATCTCACTGTACTGCTACGAAGAATTAGATTAAAAAAAAACAGTGAATTCAAGTTCTTACAGAAGAATAATGAAAAGTGTGCAAAAATGTCATTCAATTTCAGAGCAGGTGCCCCCATTTATTCCACATTGAAACCTGAAGCTTCTAGCACCAGAATCACAACTGAGAGGTGCGCACATGATCCAAACTTAAAAAGGGGAAAACCCAAAAGGCCAAACAATTAACATCTTTTAGACACAGTTTCATCCACAATTAGATCAAACTCCAAAGCGGAATCACCATTGCACCAGAGGGATCACATCCTCCAAGCAGACTGTCTAAGCAGTAGAAGTAGCAGCGGGAGTAGTTCCACTAAGCTCTAATATTTTCTTCGACAGCCCCACTTTATCAGCACCAACGATCTTCTCAATTATTTTCCCTTTTTTCAGGAAAACAAACGTTGGCATTGCATTAATCTCCCACTTGCTAGCAACACTCTGCAAAGGAAAAACAGTACCCATCGTTTGAAAAAGGGGATCAAGTCATCAAGGAAACAGTTCCCATCCCAAAGCAAAAAAGTATTGATTTAATACAATATATGGACTGTAAAGAGCTAAAGTGATTCAGTTTCTTTACGTTCAATTCGTCAACGTCGACTTTCAGGAAAGCGACATTTGGGTTATTCTTAGCCAATTCTGTGAAATATGGAGCAATTGCCCGGCATGGCCCGCACCAGGAAGCAGTAAAATCCACCACAACCTATCAAACAAAATTTTAGAAACATCAGCAACAAAAAAAAAATGGACGCATACTACAATACTTGAAGGTAATACAGAAACCACTCAAGCATAATCAAACTCAAAGGCTTCTTATAAAAGAAACACGAAAAGAGTCATTAGATAAAGATTGAAGAATACAAATCAAAAGAATCCACCAATCGTTAAAAAGACAAGGTCGTAATCGGCAATTTCAACGCTTCAATTCCAGATGAATCGAATATAACTAGCCAATAGATTAGACGCAATTATATTATACGTAAACAACATAAACCCTAACGAATCCCATCGCGACTTCTACCAAAACATCGATCAGTCTCCAAATAAAACAAAAGGCAATAGCGATCATTAAACGTAAAAACACTTGAATGTCCCCATCCACACAATCCAAAATTCGACCGGAATCAATTGGAAAGTAAAAATGGAGACATAAAACCATACCAGTTTCTCAGAATCCTTCCATTTTCCTAATTGTCCCTCCCATTCATCTATCTTATGACACGCAATCACTTGCCCTTCTTCAGCCATTGATGTAAACAGAAATCGCAGTCCTGCAAAAAGTCTTCCCCGTATCTGTGAAATTGAAACGATGAAGAGAGACGCGGATGGGCAGGGATTTATATAGCAAGCGGTGGGGCAGGTCTCCGGTTCGTCTCGTTTTTACTAAATTACCCAGACTTTTGAAGTTTTATTACAGAAATGCCATCGGGTGAGTTTTTGTTTCCTTTCTTTTGTTTTGCTTTTTTGTTTCATCAGTGCAACGAGTGAATATTCAAATTTACGAAGATAGACCAAAAATTGTTAAATCGAATTGTACTAAAAAATGTATGACTTTTTGTTCGTAGCGACAAAAATCCAATTTTTTTTAAGTAAAATCCAAAAATACTTGATTGAGCTCGATTCAAATTTAAAAACATATCTACTTTAATTTTCAAGCATTCAAATTTATTCTATTTTATCAATTTAAAATTATTCATAAGTTTCTAGAAAGCAACCATAAATATTTAGTTGATATCACTTTAAATATATGTATTAACACGTTGAACGTGGACAATAATAAAGTCACAAAATAATTGACTAAGGTATATATTTGGTGGACAAATTTTATGGCTAGAATAATAAAAAAAAGGATAATTTTCTAAGGAAAAAAAATTAAAGACTACAATATATATAGAATTTAGGCGAGAGATTGAACGGGAAATATATTAACATACATGAAAATTGAGCGAGAATTTTAGAGACCAAACCGCTAAAACGAAATTTAAAACATATATTTATTTGTTTATTTTTAATCTTATATGGTGTCGTTATCCCCAAGCCAGAACAACCAACGGGAAATGATAAATAATATAATAATAATAATAAGAAAGAAGGACTCGAAAAAGTCAAGGCATGGGATTCTCCGCTGTGGGCCATGATGACGAATGAATGGGGTGACGCATTGGCCCATAATTTTCTAAGTCTCTGTGTGGGCTTTCTCTCAGGTGGAAATTTAGGCCCATTAACAAAATATAATCTCTATTTTTTAAAGAGAAAAATAGAAAAGAAAAAATATACATCGTCCACTCAGAGAAAAAGAAGATTCTGGAATTTTGACATTTTTTTTTCTCTTTTGTTATTGACGACGAGGAAGATGTAGAATGCAAATATAGAAGGAATTTTGTTTCTTCTAAAGTTAGATTAGCTACGTGGATTGATGGGGTTTGTTTATTACCATGAATTGAGAATATTTGTTTAATAATATATTTTTAAAAAGAAAACTATATTTTTTAAATGCCACTCTTTCTATTTCATTACCAACCACACATAAAAATAATAAAATTATAGAACTCCAAAATTGATGCTACCACCCGAAAGGAATAAACTTTTGCATTTGAATGGATACTTGAAGATGCTTTTAAATAATAGAAAATACTTTCTAAGAAAAATGTATTAATAACTTACGTTTGTTCAAGTGGGCAGTGGCACTCTTAAGTGAGCATAATTTAACAATAATTGACATATATTCTAACCAACAGATTGTGAATTCGATCTGCAACTTCACATGTTATACTAAAAAAAAGTTGGCAACTTCAACATTGCAAAAAATAACGATTTAGACATTGATATTAATTTTTAATAAATTATTTAATAGAAACTTAATGAGGGCTTATTTTTTGTCTTGCACAGACAAGTACTTAAAAGCTATTTGTAGTAAGTTAAATGTGAGGTATTAAAACAGATTTAAGCTCTTAAATAATCAAGAAAAGTTAAGATAAGAATTAAAATAGTTTTTTATACAAAATTTAAGGACTAAACTAAAATATATGAAAATTGAGAAGCTAAAACGTAATATTTCAAGTGGAAAATCAAATATGAAAATTTAAAAACTAAAATAAAATCTAAACCTATAAAATATATATAATATTTTTAGATGAATTAATTTATTTGTTTTTAGTACTCAAATGAATTTATTTACTTATAATTAATATTTCATAGTTAAAACTCTATACAAATTTTACAACTGCTAAGTAGTAATTGGCATATACTTCAAATCAAGAGACTGTGAATTCGAATCCCCTATCCAATCTATATTTAAAAAAAGTTACATTATTCTATTCTTGCATGTCACAATCTTTCTTTTTAAGTATGTCACTTATTTAATTTGTTTCGTCATCCATGCGTAATTGTTGTTGGTGCTCTTAAAGCAGTGACTATCAATGAGTTTAGTAAAATTAATTTTTTTGTTCAAAAAAAATATTTCTAAAACAAAAGGCATCTTATAAATATAGATAAATAACAAAAGAATGGTATTATATTCTATGTTTTCTTTAGTATAGAAGTGTCATTCAACTTGCATTTTATAGGCCTATTTATACAAAAGTCCTAATGTACAATTGTTATTAATTAATAAAAAATTACACTAAATAATACAAAATAAATATGTACTTACAGAAGTCCCATTACAATGTGTGTTTTGTTTTTTTTCAAAAAAGTCAAAACTCGTGGGCTTTAATTAAGTAAGAAATTAGACTTTTTTAGGTCTGAATGCATTTTATGCAATTTTCCTAAGATTTTAAACGTAATCATACATATATACACAAAAATATATTCCCTTTTTGTTATGTTTTTGTAATAGTGAATTTCAATTCCCCCCGCATATTGCACAAAAAAAGAAAATTCCAACTTACCTGAATTGATTACAAATTTTATTTAAACATTCAAACATGTTCCCTTTGATATACTTTACTTTAAAAAAATGATTATTTTAGTCATTCATTTCATTTTTTCTATCACAATTTTGTTTTGATCATTCATTTCATTTTTAGTTTCATTTTTTTTCATTTTTCTATCATAATTTTAACACGACAGTATATTCAATATATTTTTTAAAATGTAAAAATTACTATGTAATAAATTATTTCAATTACATGTAAAATTTTGTATTAAAATTTTGAACCAAAATCAAAAGTAAGGACTAAAGCAAACATTTTCAATGACAGGAACTAAAATTAACCCCGAACCAAGACCAAAAATGCAGGGACAAAAAAGGATTTTAACCTATAAATAATTACACCCCAGAAGAAAAAAATAAATAAATAATGAAAGAATGCGAAGATACGGAGAAAGTATTCATAGGAAATCTTTTCCAATTCCACAAAATTTCTAAAAAAAATTAAGATATTCTCATCATCTTCTTTCTTTTTTTCTCTAAATTTCTACTGACTTGACTCAAGTAAACGTTATGTTAATTTGAAGATTCACCATGGTTAATTAGAGACTAAATTGAAACATCCTAAACAAACTTGGCGGATAGATTATGATATATTAAACCTTACAAATACATACTTTTACAAACATGTTTAACACAAATAAACATCTGAGACACAATTGTCATTAAATCCACAAGTAGAACAAACAAACTGGAAAGGAAACCAGAATCACCCATCAAACCATAATGATAAACCAAGCTGATTGTGTTCTAAGCAGCAGAAGTAGCAGCGGCTGGTGCACTCAACGCTAGTACTCTCTTCCCCAGCTCCACCTTATCTGCACCAACAATCCTGGAATTTTTAACTTCTGCCCCTTCTTTCAGGAAAACAAAGGTCGGCATAGCAGTGACCTCGAATTTCTCAGAAACTTCCTGCACAGAAACAGAAGCCACTGTTAGAACAGTTCCAACTCCTTCAAGAATATCTCGAGTAATCTAGTTTGGGAAAGAGTTGAAAGGGCTGGCTCAATTTTCTTTACCTTCACTTCATCCACGTCCACTTTCAGGAAAATAACACCGATGTGCGCCTTAGCCAACTCTGCAAAAATTGGAGCGATGAAACGGCATGGCGGGCACCAGGAAGCAGTAAAATCCACCACGATCTATGTATCAAACAATATTTTAAAAACATCAGGAACGTAAAAATGGACACCGCAACCATAGAGCTGAAACTAAATATAATACAGCCAAGTACAGTAATACAGAAGGATCGAAGAGTATAAATCAAAAATCTGACATATAAATCGGAAGATTCCGTAAATCGTCAAATCGAACTCAGTAATTTCAACACTCCAATCGAATGTAACTTTCCAAGAATAGAGAGAATTAGATTGAATACTAGGCACGAGTATTCGTAAATATCAGAAACCCTAACGAAACGATCGCGACTTTTCCCAAAACAATCAACAATCTCCAATAATAATAAGAATATGGATAATAGTGCAACAGCAATCGTTAAACGTGAAGAAGTACTTCAACATACACGATTTATTCATCAAATCCAAAATTCCATCGAAATCACAAACGAAAATGAATCAATTGAAAAGTGGAAATGGAGAGTATGAAGGAGCATAAATCATACCAGTTTACCAGATTCTGTTCCCTTCTTGAGTAGATCATCGAATGCCTCTACGTTATGAACCCCAATCACTTGACCTTCTTCAGCCATAGCTTTGAACAGAATTAGGCGTCCTGCAGAAGCTTCCCCTGTATTCGAAAACGAAGCGATGGAGAGGAACCGTGAAGGACGGGGGGCTTATATAGAGAGAGGGGAGGCCCGAGTTCACCAGCTATTACCCATACATTTTGACTTTTATTACGGAAATTGCCATAGTGTGAACGAAACAGTGAAGCGAGCGCATCTGAAAATCCAAAAAAGCAAAAAAAAAACAGTGAAAAAAAGTGAAAATGCATTTATCCACAATAGCGTCGTTATTGGTTATTTATTTCCAAACGCCGGTGGGAATGGAAAAAGGAAAATAATAATAATAATAATAATGAAAAGGTAATGATAAGAATAAAGATTTTGTTAAATTACAAAATATATTCCTAATCTTAGCAATTTGTTTAAAAAATATTCATATTCTTTCAAAAATGGTTTAAAATATACACTTTCAATACCCCTCCGTTAGTATTTTCAATGAAAATTTGACATAAAAATTAATGACGGTAAAAAAATTTTATAGGGACAAATTTGTTGTACCGTCTAGTAATTGTTTGAGACAAATTTCTGCATTACTTATTACGTTGTTCCAAATTATAAATTCTGTTATCTCAAATTTTGTTTAAAATATTTCGAATGATGGTTCAAAGAGCACTTTTCAAACATTTATGAAAATTTAATACAAAACTTTTGAAAATATAGAGATATTTTTATTATTATTATTATTATTATTTGGTAATTTAACCTAAATATTTAAATTCTATTTAAATTTAAAAATTGTTAATTTAACTTAAAGTTCAAGGGCAAACGTTTAGATTTAGGTGAATTTGAGTCAATCCTGTTCCCTAAAGTTTGTTAGACAAACCTATAAATTTCTACGCTATTTCTCACACTATTCTAGGACACTTAACACTTGCACTCGGAAACAAATTCCCCAAATTCAAAATTCATAAACCTTTTGAGTTAAACTTCTCAGCCTCAGCGTTCTCGTACTAAAATATTTGACATACACCCAAAGTACACTTAAAAATATCCAAAACGAGCATAGTTCAACAGTAATTGATATAAATTTTTGTGAGTTCGAACTCCCATCCCAATTTGTTGTACTGAAAAACTATACTTTTCTATTTTGAAACTCTAATAAAATTTGTTAGGAATGATTTTGAACATTTACCTATTTAATTAAATTAAATTAACGTGCCTATTTAGAAATCAACTGTTAGTTTCAAAATATCTTTTCACGTAAATTTTTAAAAACAAACAATTAAAATAAAAAAAATTGAATTCAAACAAAAACTAAATAATAGTAAACAAATGAAGAGGTCAAGCCGCAAAAGGAATTGTATTCTCTGGCATGGCCCACTAAGGCATTAGATGGTGAAATATTGGCCCATAATTTTCTAGGTTTTGATGTGGGCTTCTTGCACGCGTGAACTTGGGCCCATTAACGCGTGAATATAGTCACGTGTTTTAGAAAGGGAATAGGAAAAAGACGAATAACTATGGAAAACATTTTTGGATTGGTGGGACCTTTTTCTTTTTATCAATTCAATTGAAAATACTTGATAGATAAATAAATAAATAAATAAAACTATTTTTAAATGTCTCTAATTTTATTCCGTTGTCAATCAGCAAAGAATATGATACTGAATAGTAATGTTATCATTTTTAAGAAAACTTTTTAAAATGATGAAAAATATTACTGTACTTGAGTCATTAAAAATAAAAAGAAAAAAAAAGGAATTTACTAAGACATAATTACATGGGTCAAATATAATTTGCAAGTCTTCCCAATCCGTTTCAAGATAAAAATCTCTTTTTTCAATTGAAATTTTATAAAAACCAATTTGAGCCGATTATTTTTAGAAGTTACTTTTAGAAATTCTATTGAAAGTACGTATATTCTCAACCAGATCGAGTTAACCATAAATGATTTATGGGGTTTTAAAAGTAATTGTCATACACAGAAAATCAGAAATTGGTCGACTGTAGATCAGAAGGAACTTGGGAAGCAACCGGCGGAGAACCAGACCAGACCGAGTAAGGCTCGGTCCCGACCCCTGCTCGACGCCGAGCCGGACTCGACCCACGGTCAAGCCCGATGGTCATCCACCTTTGATCGACGATTCTCTTTGGGTCTTGCAACTACAAATTAGGACTCCACTGTTCTGGAACCATTCTTTGATCTATAAGTAAGCAATGCATCCTAATCCTAAGAGGCAGGAAACTCACGATTTCTCAACTCCCCTTTGCTAACTTAGTCATCGGAGTCTGTTTAGATTGATTCGGTTTTGTAGGTTTCAGCTCCCTTATCATCAAGTTGGGTGTGTGCGAGAAGGTGAACCGGAGGGTCAAAATCATTCAGTTATCCTTAAAAAAAAGCTATATTTGTAATTATTTTTATTAAAATCAATATTCAACTAATACAACTAAATATTCCAAATAAATGAATACTTTGAGTTGGACTAACTGGCTCTGGGCTCGGGTGATAGAAACAAAAGTGGGCTTCTGAATCTCAAGTGGGCCGGCGATCTAATAAGTCTAGGGCGACGGCCCATTATCGAAATCGACCCTAAATGGGACCAAATATATAATTAATTTAATCTTTCTGAGATTTGAAAATTGGGGAAAACACGAAACGGAACGGAAAGTCAAGCATCTGGGAGACAATAGAGTGTACGCCTTATCCATTTCGAGAAACCCGAGGAGGTGGGTGTGGGACCCACCCAACCGCAGCCAATTTTTGGAAAACACACCTTTTTCTTTTCCCACCCCCATGATATTTTTTTTTAATATTATAAAAAAAACATTTATTATGTAAATATAATTATTTCAAAACTAATTATTAAAATATTATAGTTTTAGTTTGGATAAAGCGAAGTAGTCTTTTCAAAGGATGACTTCGTCCAAATAATAAAACGTCTGTCTCTTGAGATGATCTTATTTTTGTTCAAATGGTAATATATTGTTTTTCTCGACTTTGGCACAGTTACCAGTTACAATAAAGTTGTAAATATGTTTGTGTAAATTACATTGCAGACAATAAAATAGAATGAAAGAAAAATGGGTTGAAATCTACAAATGGAATTATTTATAGAGCATTTGTTTGGTAAAATGTTTTTAAAAATTTGTTTTCCATGATTTTTAGGTTTAAAAAGTGCCTTTTTTTCTTCCTTCTGAAAATAGTCTTTAAATATATATATATGTTTGTATTTCTCTTGTGCATGTATGTAGAAAAACAAATACTAAAATCTTAGTTCAGTGGTTAAAATATCTTATTCTTTCTTTAGAGGTCGGAGGTTCAATCGTAAATACACATTTATACTAAAAAGCAAAACAAAATATCTAGGAAAGTCAAATCTTCACTCCTAATTTATTGGTACGCCCTCTAAAGAAGAAACATGTCAGCCGAAGTAGATTCACTCAAAATCTAAGAAGTTACATAAAAATTAAAAAAAGTAATCTTAACAAATTTTAGGTACCAAATTAACCATACATGTAAAAAGTTTTTAAAAATCAAAACTATACTTTTAAACTTTTTTTAGGATCAAACATAGCTTAGCGGCATCTATTCATTTTTTTTAAATTGGAGGTTAATTTCCCTACCCCATGAAAAAAAACTATTTCTTTAGTTTACGAAATTCGTATCATATTTCCAATTTCATTAAGTAGCAAAAGTCCAAATCTTCAGTTACATCTTCATAGTTTTCTCCTCCTTTATTATCAATTCATTGTCTCGGGATAGAAGTCTAAATACAGTGATAGTCAATTAAATATACAATACGAAAAAAAAAAACTAATAGAACTAAAATTAAATTGATGTTTGAAAATTGTGTAAGATTCTTGAACTTTCTATTTTAAGTGTAAGATTCTCATAAGGGCATATCTCTATCACATTTTTATCCTTCATTTTCTCTTCCATATATTTTCAAAAGAGTTCTTTTTTTCTTTAAATATTTCCAAGTTCATGCCATACAAAACAAATATAACTATTTAAATATTTTCAAACATCATTATAAACTTTCTTATAAATAGGACATGACATCTAACGATGACATCTGGATTGGATGCATAGACACGCCAACATAAACACACGTCAGAGTTCAAATTCTCAATCCTCACATCCATGGGTTGTACTAAAACCTGATATAGGAGACAGAATCTATCTCGAAATTACGGGGACTAAAGTTGGAAAGTTACAAAATGGAAGAGGGTAGTTGGAGAAATGTAAAAGAGTAGAATTAGAACGACAGAGAAAGTGAGAGGGAGAAGGTTGAGAAGCCAAAGTGGAATTTTGTTTGGGCAGGTGAGCTCGTGTACAGAGGAATATGCAGCCATGTGTGTGTAAGACAGAATCCCAGAAGAGCTCCTCCCATGGACACGATCTCTTCCATTCATCTTGCCAAGTATCACCTCCGGCCACGTTTCACTCCCATTTTCTTGCTCCCCCATTCCCCTTTTTCCCATTCACATTCACTTTCAGTTCTCAATTTAACTCTCTCCCCCACGGCCCCCACACACGCAAACACTCTCTTCTTCTCTTCTCTGAATGTGAGTGATGTTGAAATCCAGCAAGCAGCAGCAGCAGCCGAAGAAGGCATCCCAGGCCAGCTCCAGAAAGGGCTGCATGAGGGGCAAAGGGGGCCCTGAGAATGCCTCCTGCACTTACAAAGGCGTCCGCCAGAGGACGTGGGGCAAATGGGTTGCTGAAATCCGCGAGCCCAACCGTGGGGCTCGCCTCTGGCTTGGCACCTTCGACACCTCCCATGACGCAGCCATGGCTTATGACAATGCCGCTCGTCGCCTCTATGGCTCTGAAGCCAAGCTCAATCTCCCTCACCCTCAGATTCCCCCTGCTGCTTCTTCTTCAGCTTCCTCTTCTTCCCACAGTGCAGCCATGGCGGAAGATGCTGCTGCTGCTTCAATCCCCCATCAGAATCCTGCTTCAGAAACACCTCAGAAGTTGGGGGAAAACAACAGCACCATGAGATTTGGGGAGGACCAAATGGAGGGGCTTTGGAGGTCCATGAGCATTAGCATAGATGATTCCATATGGGCAGAGGCAGCCATGTCTTTGGACTTTCCTCTTATGGAACCACATCAGGATCAGGGGATATTTGCTGCTAATTTGGTGGACTCAAATGCCTGGGATACACTCCAATGGTGCACATGATATTCAAGAAAACAAACAACTAGTTAACAAGGCTCGCTGGAACACAGGAAAAGATTATGTTCAAACTAAAAAGTGTAATTATAAGTTGTATTGTATTTTTCTAATGGTTGGATTGGGATTGGGATTGGGATTGGGGTTGGGGTTGTATCATCATAATAGGATCGGTAATAGGTTAGGCCCAAAAATTTTCCATATGCTTATTTTTCTCTCTGGATTTCTTCCGTCTCTTCGTTGGTTTGGGGTTGTTTTGGTTCAAATCTATATTATCCTGTAAATAAATATATAAAATTATTGTCGTTTGATTTGATTTGGCACTAACTAATTTTTTTTTGGTTTTTTTTTTATGCAACTTGCAAGTGAGGAATGTCGTCTTCTTTTTTTTTTTTTTTTTTTTTTTTTAACTTTGATTGATGTCATCATCTCCCCTTCAATAGTCTCGTGCTTTTTTGCAAGTGGGGTTCTGATGTTTTGGTTATTATTTCAGTTTCAGTTCTGTTTTTACTGTTTTTTCTGATTCTGTCCTTTGTTTATATTTTCAATCTTCCAGATCAGATGAGGTGAGAGGAGATTAAAAACGAAAAAAAGGAAAAAAAAAAAAAAAAGAAGACAAGAGTATGACACACATGGACAACCAAAAACTCACACATCCAGAGAAAGTTGGAAGTTCAAATAAATGAAACTCATGATTCAGATACCAAATTGAGCCATTAAAAGCTTAAAGCTTAATCCTAAGCCTACTTTTTCGCACGCCATCCCTTTTAATGGAACAATAAGATTTAATCTGATGATAGCAACAATCTGAGCCATGAAAACGTCTCTCTCAAAGAACAGTTTTCAGGCTGATGAAAGGTGACTCACTTCAGAAGATTCTGGCAACACTGTTTTTGTCCATCGATTATGCAGCCATAAGGAATCAGCTTCCACAGCATATCCATCTTGGTTCCGATGCCAAGAAAAGTGGGCATGAGTTCTGTTCTTTATGTCCAGTATGCCATGGCCGAAGCTGGGTTCACGATAAGCCGAGTAGAACGGCTGAGGGTCAATCATCCTGCATATAGGTTGCAAAAACCAGAGTTAATTTTGGTAAATCTGGTAAGATTAAACTTGGTTCTTAAAGAAAAGCTTTGGGGCAACAAAAAGCTTACTCTGTTACTAATCCTTCTGAGTTTCCTCCATCTCCAATGGTTAAATAAATTGGAGCATTTGGGTCATGGACTGGACTGCACATCCCATTTTCAATGTTGTATGCTATATTTGATATTCGTTCCTGTTGTGCAAATTCAGACGTTCATATGATTAATCATTACAAAACATTAACAAGCTGCTTATTCTATACATCAAATGGCAGAATTCTGTTAATTCAGTTCATATTCTACCAAGAGAACCAGTTGGATGCAAGCTATGATGGTTACCATGGCAATTATATGTAGACGAGTGTACTTACAGTTCGTTCGTAGGCATGAACATGACCAGCAAGTACAACATCGACTTTATATTTCACGAACCATGCCTCGAAAACCACTCTCATGCTTTCTCCTTCCATGTAATGGTGGACATAAGTGCTGTACATTGGACTATGCATAAGAACTATGAGCCACGGAGTCTCGTCCCTGTTTACCTTTGGCAGCTCCTTCTCTAGCCATTTGTACTGAGGGCTGCTTTTCACTGCGAGAAAAAGGTGGTAAAAAACACAAGTTCGAGCGTGCAAAATAAACCTTTTCATAGTAAGCCTACAAAAAATCTGTAAGCAGGAACAGAGCTGAAGTTGTGGAGGGGCTGGACATAAAGTTCAAGTTAAACTCATATTTTGGTCTCTAAACTTTTAAAATGTCTAGTTTAGTCACTAAACTTTTAGAATATTAAAATCATTTTGGTACTTGAATTTTCAGAAGATCTATTTTAGCATGAACTTCAAAAAATTTACCAATTTGGTTCTTGTTATTTCTATTACTTTGCAACCCAAAGTCTGCCACTCAATACCCATTTCACTCTTTAATACAAGTCCATATAATACACACACATATTTAAAGTCATGTTATTCCTATACTAGTTAATGCTAAAAATTTAGGGCAAAAACAAATGTGGGATATTTAAGGATTAAAATGAAATAATCCCAACAATTATGGACTAAAAATGGGATTTAAACCATCTTGTACTACAGATGGCTCATCCATCTTGTACTGTGATTTGCCCACTTTATATGGAAATCAAAGCCAATATACTCTATAATTAAGCTTAACAAGTTATAAACGGCAAAAGGAAACGTACGTACCATATGATGAGTAAGAAGACAAGACAATTATATAAGTTGAAGCTCTCTTAATAGAGTACCAAAACGGAGAGGCACCATCTGTGGCATTATACGGAACACGGTAACGATGCAGAAAAGGCTTAAATTCTTCAGTTTCACCCTGAAATATGACCAAAAAAATGCTGTTCATGGTATGTTCCAAAGGTTTGATTGAACCAATTAAGTCAACATTAGGAAGAGGATATATATATATAAGATATTTACAATTTCAGGAACGCAGTCGAGTTCATGATTCCCTGTAGTCCAAATCCAAGGTTGATAAGCTACACTTCTTTCTACGAACCTCGCCCATGTGTCCCACCTGTTGTTATCGTGGAATGGATGGCGGTCTGCATAAGACAGGTCCCCAAGGAACAACACAGCCTGTCCTTTTCTTGGGTTCGATTCATAGTGTGTGAGTGTCCTATTGGAATCATATGTTTGACCAAGATCTCCTGCGCAAGATGATCAAAGAGGGTAAAAAATAAATCTCATGTCTAAGAAACTCAAATCCAACAGAAAACAGTGTTATGTGTTTGAAAGGAAAATGTTTAAGAAACTCAAATCCAACAGAACAACAATGTTACGTGTTTTAAAGGCAAATGTTTAAGAAACTCAATTCCAACAGAAAAACAATGTTATGTGTTTGGAAGGCAATATAAGAAAGAAAGCTACCTATCAGACCAAAAGTATAGGGCACATCAGGGCCAATCTTAGGAGGAGTTGTGAACCAAAATCTTCGTGTTAGACTTCCAAACCCGATAATGTAAAAGTATTTAGTATCATACTGCACGGATCATAGGATCAAGCAAATTAAGTACTCTGTTTATATCGTTTTCAAATTCAGAATCAGAGTTCATGAGAATGTAAAAGAAGTACAATCAACAATACGGCAGATACCTCTAAATTGTCAATGGTGCAGTGGTGGATGTAGCCAGATGTATAGTTGAAGTACTTGTAGGAAACAACAGAGCCTTCAGCTTTGTTTCTATTTTTACTATTTTCAGCCCAGTAAACCACTCTGTTTGAACCTGGTTTATCTGGTGTCACCCAAGAGATAATTACACTCTTACCCTCAAGATCCCCTTGTGTTATATGAACCTTCAATCAACAACAAAAAGGAAATCAAGCTCAATCAGATTCAAAATGACATCCAATAACACACTATCGGTTCTGCAGATTCAGCCCTACTTAAAATGCCTCTTCTGATTCTATCTATCATCAATTAATCGAAAGAAACGCTCACATTTGTTCTTCCTAGAATTCTCAGAACAAGCGAAGAGAAAATCGAAGGCAATATACTTAAAATCCGAATTCTGCTTCTAATATCGGGAAATCGGAGAAGAAATTCACCTGTTGAGCGGCATTTTTACCAGGAGGAGACCGAAACACGTCGCTATCGAGCGGCATATCCGAGGACACATCTTTATCGCGAACGAAACCGCTCGTCAATCCGGCATTACAAACGCCAGAATCACTCAGAATAGAACCAAACACAGCAAGAACAAGAACACCAGCACGAAGCATGATCGCCGCCATCGATCTTCCTCAGATTACAATATACAAGTCGATTTTCCAAATTCCAGATTTGGTTTTTGTAGTGAATTGATATTATCAGTGTGGTCTAATTCCTTCGCACACTTCAAGGAGTGTGAGCGGTTCGTTCGAATCGATATTATACAAAATTAGGAGGCGATTTGATCAGAGGGAGAGAGCGAAGGAAGCGCGAGAAAGAGAGAGAAGCCATGTGTGAGCGAGAGATTTGAACAATTGGATTACTGCCATTACATATCAAATCATCGTTACAGTTGCAGAAGCTTTCACTGCAAAATCTGAACATCCATAACTCTTCCATATCATGGACCAAGGGAATATGCAATTTTTG
This sequence comes from Momordica charantia, assembly GCF_013281855.1. Lineage (NCBI taxonomy): Eukaryota > Viridiplantae > Streptophyta > Magnoliopsida > Cucurbitales > Cucurbitaceae > Momordica > Momordica charantia. The sequence goes on from NW_028275166.1 coordinate 5,731,894, forward strand.
GAAAGAATATGCGGGTCCGGAGCCGTCTTATCTTATCCAAAGTTTTAAATGTGAGTTAAACGTCACGTCAATTTCATTGAAATATGGATAAAAGTGAATAATCTAAAATAAAAATTTTGTAAAAGTAATTTAAATTAACGACTAATTATTTCCACTTTTTATAAATAAATTAAAATTAATTTATACTAATTTCAGGTATATATTTAAGTGATATTTTATTCAGATTGATGTCAAACTATAATTACATAGAAATGTCTCACTATTTGGTTTAAAATTTTAATCTTAGTAATTACAAAATCAAACGCGACGAATGGATTAAGACACTTATCTTCAATTACTATTCAGGATAATACTATTACTCAATTAAACAATAAACCATTACGATCCATTGAGTTACTATATGTTAAAGTCATGAGTAAATTTACAGTTCTACACAAACCAAAACCAATAAAAAAAGATTACTATCCAATCTAAACCACAGTGGCCAAAAGATAATTTAACTTCCTTTTAACGAGGTGGTTGTTTGTAAAATGTAAAGTAGTATTCCTTAAAAAAATGAAAATTCTATTTTAACCTTGTCAAACTTTTAACTTTATTATTCAATATGTGGTGCTTTTATGAACTAGAAATTATCCTTATAACAAAAGAACTATTCCTACGGGGTATCTTGTCAATTTTTTATTTTACTTTTATAGTTTCTTTTTTTTTTTAAAGGGAAAAAACAAGGGAACAAAATTAACAAAGCCCGTCTAAACACTCATGAGCCAGAAAGGAAGATAACTCGGTCGGCCAACTCTCCAACCAAGTCCGGTGTTCTCGTTGAAGGAGAGCCCTCCTTTGCCAAAAGATCAGCAACTCCATCCCCTTCCCTTCTTGTAAATAGGACAGAATCGGACGCTTCATTTTGTCTTCCCTTCACTGAAACTTTTATAGTTATATACTTTAAGTTTCTTAATTTTTTTTAGTATATTCTATGTTAAATAGGATTGGATTTGAATGTAGAACTTGTTCGAAATGTTGATATTAATAGAAATGTCGAAGTCTAAATTTTACGAATATGTCAATAGATATACCGATGGATATTTCGAAAAAAATCACAGAATTTGTGGATATTGATGCAAATTTTTTGAATTAATAAATAATATTTTAGTTGAACTCTAATTAGCCCATAATTGATTATTTTTAACCATCGTATCTAAATATATAAGTAATATACTTATGAAAATGTCTGTTCGATGAAAACGTCGAAACAAAATCTTATATACATACATGAAATTATTTAAATTAATAAATTAAATTTCATTGTTGCCTAATTATGTTTTATTGATAATTTCTAATCTAATATAGCATTTAGTTACTTAATTTTTAATGAAATAATCGTAGAAAATTTTAAAAATAAAATGTATTATATACAAATGGTGGAGATATATGAAGTAGAACAAGTAAATTAATATAAAAAATATGACTTTTGGATGATCTAGTGTATTATCTTTTATAAATTTGATTGAAAAGTTAGACGAATGATTGATTTAGAAATACATTTAATTTGAAATTGAAAATAAAAGTAGATAAAAATAAAGAAGTTAACGTACTAAAAGAAATAGAAAAAAAAAGGAAAAAAAATTACCTTTTAGACTTGTTCCACGTCGAAGAGGTTCCAAGCATTAATAATGTACCAATATTTAGAGCTTTTTAAGCTTCGAATGATGGGCCTAAATATTTGCTTTAGTACAAAATATTTTGTTCGATATTTTGATAAAATTGCATTATGTCGTGAAATATCGATGATATATGGTCCAACTAAATAACTTTTTCTTTTTCATTACTTCCACGATCGTGCCAACAACACTTGTACTATTGAAATAGTCTATAGAGATGTTCCCAGAGATGTTGCTTCTTCCAATGATACTATAATTTCTATTCCTATCTCTTTATTCTCTCTTTTGTTCTATCTACATTAATATCGAGGAAAAATCGATTTTTTCTGTGTAATGGGTTGAATACCTCAAAATATCAACTGACATAGGTGGTAAGTTCCAATCATCACCTTAATTATTGTATTAAAAAAATAAAAAAAGACATGTCATTTTTTTAAATTAGTTATGTTTGAATATGAAAATTAATCGAAAATAAATCCACACCGTCCATTTCTTCTCATTCTCTTTTTTTTCATAAATCAAGCCATTCATTAACATCAACAATACAAAACATATATATAAATATAATGGGGTTTTCGGGCTCTGTGGCCCCCACACAGTAGATAATCACATTCATACCCCTGGCCCCACCATCTCTCGCTCTCCATTTTCCCTCTTCCTTCTAATTTTCAAACTAAAAAAAAGAAAAGAAAAAAGAAAAAAGGAACACACTGAAGTAATTGGCGAAGCTTGTTGTAGGAAGGACACGTGTCGCGAGGGAGTCAAAAGTTGGGCGTGTTTCCGTGTGGCTGGTCAAACATTTTCAGCCGAAGGATGGAGAAGTGGGGCGGTAAGGGACGGCTTGATGTGGGCGGTTGTTCTGTTGCTACTGTGCTCCGGAGCGGACTGGATCACTGCCCTTGCCAACAAGAATTTCTTCTCTTCGCTCTTGCCCCACAGCACAAGGTAGAGCCCCGATATAATCAGCACCGCCCCTATGATTCTGTACATCCAACCCCATACTTAATCAATCTGTCTCCCCAATACTAAAGTTATATTTCATTTTTTGTTAGTTCATCAACTAATTACACAACAAATTTTAAATTTTAAAATTTTTATATATTCATTCATAAAGATGATAGACGGATTTCGATTTGTTTGTTTTTTTTTAATGTTCAAGTGAGATCATGCTTTTAATTGAACAATAAAAAGTCCATATCTTTTCCAATTATTCTAAATTTTTAAAAAAATATATTACTGATTTTGTGTTAATAAAAAAAGGCTCATAGAAGTGTCGGTCGGACGAGGAGAAGTCGAGTGAAAGAAAGGGGACGGAGACGGACCCTCCCAAGTAGAACTCTTCGCCCAAAGCGAAGGAAGCCATAACAGCGACAACGAAGGTCTGAACCGGTTGGTAGACCGCTACGAAAACCGGGCCGCCCCTGTCAATGCACCAGATCTGAACCGCAAACGCTATCCCCGAAGCCACCACCCCCTAGACCAAAAAGAATAAAAGACATTTATTTAATTAATTAAAAATATATTATTCTGATTAATTAAATCGAAAATACTTACACAGAGGAATGCAACGGAAAATAGAAACATTTTAAAAAATTAATGTTTCCAATTTTTCTATGTGACTGACCGCGTAAACGATGCTGAAGGCTTCAGCGCCGGAGTGAAAGAGCCAGGCCTGAGTGTCGCGCTCGAAGGCGACGGCGATGATGAAGAATTGGATGAGGCCGAAGAAGCAGGTGAAGGAGGTGACGGAGAGCCGCGCCGGGTATTTTTTAAGCACCGGCGCTTGCAGGACCAGCCACGCCGACCACGACAAACAGTGGCCGATTAAGTAGACGCAGCCCAGGGTCCAGCTCTTTCCCTTTGCGTCCCCTAGTGACGGAAACATTCCTCCCGTCGCAGCCACGGCCGCCGTGCCCTGCAGCGTCACCGTCGCCGTCGTGGCCGGGCTGTATATGGTTGGACCTTTGTACAGTGTGATCACCGTGGCTCCGGCCACGCAGCATAGAGTTCCCAACACCTTCGCTATGCCGTCTTTTCGGTTCAGTCTCACCTGCTCTATCCTGATCTCAAAGCAACACCAAAATTTTGTTTACAATAAAGCAGCCTTGCCTCGCTCTGCATGTTTTTTACTTTTGGTTTCTTTTTTTTTTAATTGAAAAAATTTCCTAATAAATGGAGATGTTATTCTTGAATCACATTGTGAGGTATTGTTTGCATTTAGAAGTCTCAGTTTCCATTCAAATATGAACACTTTCACGCAAGAAAAAGAGTAACAATAATGAGTTGCTTATGCATTAATAAATTTGAAATTTAAGAGAGATATGAAAGTATAAATTAAAAAAAGAGATAAAATCAATTTTTAAAAAGTATTTATTAGGCTAGAGTGTTCTCCCTTGCAGACCATCGTTAAATTATGATAAATAGGAGAGAAATAAAAGTATAAGTTCTATTTTAAAATAATAAACTATCAATTTTTCAAGGTCAGTACTTAATCTCTTAAACAGTTAACAATTTCTTAATAGTAGTGATGGAGAAGATAACACCAAACCATAAACGCTCAAATAATATAATTGAATTTACCTGAGAAGTGCAGCCATGAGGAACGTAATGGCAGGAACAGAATTCTGTATGGCAGATGCAAAGGTGGGGGAAGTATTATCCAAACCCAGCAAGTAAAACCCTTGGTTGGCTGTGATTCTGCCCACGTAAAAAAATAAAAATCCCCACAATTAAACATATAATTAATTAAGAATATTACAATTATTATATATAACATTAATTAGTGTTTAATGATATCAGTTTCTTTTGGTTATACCCAACAAGAGCGAGGAAGAAGAACTGAATGACGAAGTTGAGAGTGAGCGCAGGCCTATCCTTCCTGTCCACACAGCAAAACGAAAACGGCATCGTTTCATCAAATGAAAAAATGAAGAGACAAGAGAGAGGGAGTTACAAAGGGATTAGAGAGGGTACTTTTCGATAAAATATGCGAAGGGGAGGAGGAGGAGCAAAGCGATGACGTTTCGGTAGACGGGGAAGACGAGTTTACTGATTCCCATGTTGAGGGCAGCTCTAGAGACGACATGAAAACCGGCGTAGCCGAATTGCAAGGCCAGCATGGCAGCGTGGAGCTGGAACCTCTCCGGTATGGAACACGACATTCTCTTGTCGGAGACCGACCCGACGTCCGCCATTGTTGATGGAGGTCCAGAAACAGCAAGAACAAGAAGAAGAAGAAGAGAAGATGAAGAAGAAGGTGGGATGGAGAGGTATAAATATGGGAGGGAAAGAGTGGGGTTGGCCCATTGTGGGCCTCAAAAATATGCTGCATTCGTCAAAGGTTTGAATTCTGTTTTGGGGTTGTCTTCCACATCATTATTCTGCTCAGCTAAAACACAACCGCCCGTGGCAATGCACAGCCTATCCCAACAAAATACTCACCATTTATCTTCTTCCTAACTATCACTACAAATTTGATGCTTTTTTTTTTTTTATAATCTTTCTTGGGTTGCGTTGTGGCTTGTGGATAGTGGAGCCAAAAAATGAAGTACTAGACGTTGTAGGGCTACTTTGGCTAAGAGTGTAGCGTTGCAGCGCTGTTGCAAAGTGATGAAAAAAAATATGCTTGCATTGCTTAGGCGAGAATTTTGATCGTAGAGCGTTGTCATCTATCCATTCTCGTGATTCTTATGTGAGAGTTTTCCATTTTTTATATTCCTAAATAGTCATTGTTGTGGTTTCTAGAGAATGTTCTAAAGTGAAAATATGACACATCGTAATCTTCTTATCGCAATAAGACTTGTCATTTGTGGAAGATTGGACGTATCTTGAATTTAGGAGATACCTGTCTATTTTTTATGTTTGTTTTTCTATCCACATCTAATATTTCTTTTATTGTTAATTAAATTGTGATTGATTCATTTTATGAAAGGGAAACTAGTTAAATCTCGACTATATAGCTCTGATTGGAGAACTAAACATTTTATTTCTAGACAGATTCATCGCTACTAAAGTTTAAAAAATATAAAAGAAAAAATTCTCTTCTCTCCTCATTTTTCTATAATCTCTCATACTTGTCAATAACATGTATAAAAGTAGACAGCATGAAATTGATGCTCACCAATCAATAGAAAAATCATTTTCAATGGTGACCAGTAAGAAGATTTTTATAAATTAAAGCATTTTTCCATAGAAAATACCTACATTTCTAGGAGCTGGTGACTCCCATTAAAAAAGTTTGACTAACTCATTATTTAAAAAATTATTTATTTTGTATCTCACTTAACTATTAAACATTCAAGGGTGGTAAATATAAATTAAGGTGTGATATGTATTTTTATTCCTTTATTATTGTTATGAAAAATTAAGGAGTTTTATTATTGGAAATATGGGGGGAATAATAATGATGGTATCAGTGTGTGTGGGGGAAAGAAAAGAAGCGATCCAGATGGTGGTGCGCGCACGAGCGCTGGTGGTGGGCACTCCTCCCATGCAGGCCCTTCTTAATTCCCCCACGCCCAACCTCTAAGCATTAAATATTCGTAATACAAAAATAATTTTAAATTCCTTTTCTATTATTCTATTTTCTTTCTTCTTCTTGATCTTCTTCAAATTTTAGTATAAAAAATGTTTCTAATAGATTGGTGGAATCTTTGACTTATAAGATAGGTTACTCATAGCCAGTTTAGACATTAAGCTATGTCTGAAAGTATTATTCAACTTCTTGTTCACTAAACCTATTGCATGTCTTTGTTAAATATTAAGTTTGTCTAATGTTTTTAATAATAATCTTAGGTGGAATTGTATTTTGTGTCAATTAGATATTGAGTTTAGTAATTAAACATACCAGATTTTTACGAAAACTAAAAATCAAAATCCTAAAAGAACTTATGAAGAATGTTGATATACACCTAAATGAATTAAATTTACCAAACCTGGTGTGTGGTGTTTGTCCAACACATTCCAATGTTTAAGTTAGACTTTATGTTTTTGTCATGTTGAACAGAGGAAAAAAATTATACATGCAATTGCGTGTGAGGATTATTTGTCACATTTGCCGCCCTATCATTCAAGCTATATGAGTTTTCTAAGAGCAGAGTGATAAGTTCCTAACTCAAAACTTTAGGACAATCTCACACATTATTGACAATTGTCGGTAAAGTATAAGACTCTCTTTGTCCCCTAGTCGAGGCTTGGTTTGTCTTCTTTCTGTTCCAGCGCCTCGACTAGCATTGTATCTTCCTAACACGCTTCTGTAATTGTGTCTATTATCTATTGATCCATATATGTATAGCAATGTTTATTTAAGTATCTAGATCTAAAAATGTGCTTTTAATATCATTAGTTAGGCAGTAATAACATAATTTGCATGTTGGACAAATATTAGCTAATTTGACGCAATATAACCAAAGAAAAGAATAGATCTTTAACAAAGTAAGATTTACAATAACATTTTTTTGAAGCATTGTATGAATTCTCTCTAAAATATGTCACTCTATTTTGTCTAACATTATTTATTCCTTCTATCATTTTGTTTGCCACTTATATTTATTTGGATAGGTATATGTCATAAATCTCATTTAGCTAACGTACCTGTTAGCTACAAACACTACCTTGAATTTTAAGGACGTAATTAATTTTTTTAATTTAGAAATAATTAAATAAATACAACTACAAAAATCAGTACACTGACTCTATGATCATTAAAGTTAAAAATAAAATTGAAAGTTGATTAATCAAATTAATACTTTTCTAAACAATAAAATTAATTTTATTGTAATATATAATGTTTTTAATTACAAAACCATATTAAATTTTTGTTACTTTAAAAAGCTAAGTGCATGGCATAATTGGGAAATAAATAACAGATATTCACCACTAGGGCATGTTGGGTACCAACTATAGAAAATTGGCAGTTCACCAAACAATCCTCGTTTCCAGGGAGTTCATCTTTGCAACTTTTTTTTTTTTTCAAATTACTTTATTAATTTCTAAAATCTATAAGAAAGTCTTAAATTTATATGGTTTATAATTTTTTAAAAAATCTTATATATATATATATATATTAATTTATAATTCTTTTAAAATATAAGAAAAAAACTTAATTATGCTTCTCTTTATTTTCTTTTTAAGAAAAAAAAAAGTGTACGTTTCCACCGAAGTTCGTTTTTCCTTTTTTTTTTTCCTTAATATTAATCCTTCGCTTTAACAGACAAGATGCACCCCCTCAATACAGACCATCATCATTTCAAACATAACATTAAAAATAAGTATATATTTGAAAATAATAATAATAATATATGTGACATTTTGATGATTAAAAAGGGGTTTTTAAAATGATTTGTTCTATTTATCTGACAGCCATATTTCTCTGTAATTATTAAAAAAGGAGAGGAGTATTTGCGGGTCGGAGCGCATGACCCGGTCGGACACCGGCCCGACCACGCCAGTTGTGGATGTTTTAATTGCATTTTGTCCGCTTTGACTCGGGTTGGTCAGCCGGGTCTCTTACACACGCCCGACAGCTATTATGATATCTTTTTTCATAAAATTTTATTTCCACCTTAAAATTTTCAGACATTCTCTGCAACAAACAGCCTTTTCACTTTTCACTTTATCGTTTCTCAATTTTTACTCTAATCATTAATAATAGGACGATGACATTGGGATCTCAATTTTGTAGATTTATAGATAGATATTTTGGTAAATATTGAAGAAATTTATAAAATACTTTTTAATTAATAAATAAGTTATTTTTACTTGAAAATAAGGTAGGAGTCATATTAGTAGTTAACCGATTGATTTTCAATATCGATATTACTCTTTAATTTATGTGATATGCTGATGGATATATATCAATATATATTGACGAATATTTGAATCATGGACTAATTTCTATGTCATAAATTAACTATATGTGGAATGTTGATCGTAAGGGACCGAAAGAGACTAAAATTATTTTGGTTGGTTTAGAGTAAATTCCAAATACTAAAATAGAATTTTTTTTAGGCATGAGTTCAAATTCTATAATGCGATTGTCTTAATTTTTTTAATACAACAATTGTGGAAACCGGAAATCGAACTTCTAACTTTAAGGAAAGAAGTTAGGTACTTGAACTGCTCATGTTAATCGTTGCCTCGAAAAAATTTAGTTGAGAAAATAAAAATGAATTTAAGGTATGTATTATAAAAATTAAAACTTTAGACTTTCTAACATTTCTAACTTTTCTTTATCGTGATCTTCTGAAAAGATCCCTACGGTTGAAAATGGAAGAGGGATGGATATCTTGTCTCCTCGGTGGATTCCTGTGGGATTTCTTTGTTTAGGGCAAAGAGGAATATAACACATCCAAAATATTTTTCCAATCCCTTTGCCCAAAATAATAATAAAATAAAATAAATTTCAATGATTTTGTACAATTTATATTTATTTTAATTAGAAAATCTCACAACAGTTTAATATAAATCTAATTATTTTAATATATCATAAACTTCATTTACATATTTTTATTCATTGACTATATTTTGGCACCATTGTGGACATTGATATTAGAAAAAACTTTAAATCTCATTTTAGACCTTCTGAACTTTTGAAATTATTTTATTTTGATTTTCAAACTTTCAAAATATTCCATTTTATTTTAAAATTTTAAAATTTATTTTATTTTAGTCTTGGAAGGAAATTTCAAAATATCAATTTTTATTTCTGAACTTAAAAAGGTTAACCATTTTGATACATGAAGTTTTAAATTTTCTATTTTAGACTTTAAAAATAAAGTTTCAAATACTATTTTGATCCTTGTAATTTCGACTTTATTTTATTTTGGTCCCTATATTTTCAAAATGTTTATTTTGGTTCCTGTACTTCCAACTTTTGTTTATTTTAGTTCTTATATTTTCAAAATATTTATTTTAGTCTTTAAACTTTTAAAAGTGACTATTTAGATCATTATTTGTAAAATTTTAATACAAAATTATATGCAACGAAAATCATTTATTACAAGTTATGACTACATTTCAAGTAACATTTTTTACTATAATTTCAAGAAACTTATTAACCGAAGTGTTGTACTAAAATTGTGATTGAAAACAAAGGCATAAGAAACAAAATAAGGGGACCAAAATGGTCTATTTTTAAATGGTATAGAGACCAAAATAGAAATTTCAGAAATAAAAAACAATAAAAACAAAAACAAAAATAAAAGACAAAAGTTAAAAATATATGTCTAAAATGTAGATTTTAAAAGTTCAATGTCGAGGGAATCAAAACTAAAAAATATAAAAATATAAGGACCAAAATAGGTTTTAAACCTAAAAAGAATTAACTATTTTGATCAGTTTTTAAAATTAACTATTTGATTTGATCCTTCAAAAATCAAAATGAGATTTTTAGATTTAAAATATTTATATAAAGCAATAAAATTAAATTCTTGGTACGAGAAAATACAACAGCCCATGTGCAAAAAGACACGTGGCATATGTTGAATGGGTTGTGGTCCAACTTAGGTTTTGGATTCTCTGGATCCGTCCACATGCTCACTGGCTTCTTAAAAGCTCAGAAGAAAAAAAAAAATCAGCAAAAGTTCCAAATTTCAGCTTTTAACTTTTGTGGATTTTTTGTTTGAGGAATTAACTTTTGTAATTATGTTCTTTTTTACCCTCCCAAATTAATTAAATAAATAACATTGCCTCGGGAAAAATGATGACTTTTTTTAATAAATTTATTATTATTATTATTATTTATAATCATAACATGTGGGTAGAGATTGAACTTATAACCTCGTTGGAGATATATGACAATTACCGTTAAATTATGTTCGCTTTGATTTTTTTTAATAAATTTATTAATTTACTTTTCTAACTATGGTGGTATATAAAATTTCGGTCTGTTATGTCATTTATATATGTTAGAATTTTGTATAAAGGTGAGTGGAAATTTGAATCCACGATTTCTTTCGTCAATAATTTATGCCAATTGGACTATGCTCATATTGACATATTTAAGATAGTTACAATTTATATACTAATAAAAAAATTTACACAACTTCTTTCAAAATAAATATTAAATATTATTTATTTATTTAGATTGATGAATAGAGTGTTCACCGAATAAAACATTTAAAATTTTATAGATGCAAAATAAAAATAAGTATGAAAGTTAAGTAATTCAAATAAAATAAAATAAAATATAAATAGTATATTGATCACCTATTCAATCAGATTTCAAAACTAATATTTAATTTGGCTAAATTTATTATGATTAAAAATTTCTTTCTCATGGTTTAAAAAAAAAAATTTGTTTTACTCATTGTTTCAATTCATGCCTATGATATAAACTCAACCGGAAAAGACGAATTGGTAATAAACATCCATTAAAAATTTGATTGATTAATTCATATTATTTCTCTCTCTCTCTTTTTTTTTTTATACAAATTCATATTGCTTGGAAAACATTGTTTACAATCTTCAAATTCTATAACGAATTAATTTTTTGTATATCAAATGTTTGCATTTGTGTATAATTAAAGTGTATATATACATATATATAATATTTACAATGATAATATTGTTATGGAAATTAATTAAAAAAATATTTGACAAAAAAATTAATTTGATATTTAAAATTGCAAATTTTAACATAATTAAAACACTAAGACCTCATTTAATAATCATTCTATTTTTTATTTTTAAACTTAAAAATTATATATATTTGATTGCTCCTAATTTCTTTGTATGTTTTTCACCTTCCTTAGATACATATTTGAATTCCTAGCTATAGAAAGTAAAAACAAATTTATAAAAATCATTTTTTTTCCAATTTTCAAGATTCAAATTATATTTTTAAAAAGTAGAATACGAAACAAAAAACACAAAGGTGGAAGCAAGGTTCAAAATTTAGCTCGATGGTCGCAACATCGACATTTGGGGAGAAAATCATTTTTCCCCCATGTCGTTGACATGTCGACCAAATGTCGATTTTTTTTTTTGCATTGAATCCCTAAATAAATATGGATCCAAGGTGGTCTTCTAGTTAGTTGAAACTTAGAAGAAGATCTGTTGTTTTTCAAGAAAAATATAGATCGAAAATTTTGAATCAAAACAAGAAGGATTTCTGTTCAAAACATCTTTCAATTTTGTGTAAATTCAAAGCTTGTGGAAGAGTAACAGAAAAGTCGAAAATAATAGTAAAAAATTATAGGATTTTTTCTATTTTTCTTTTAAAGAAATTAAAATTAAATTCTTATCCTTTAGATTCAAAAAAGGAAAAAACAAACGAACAAAACGTCAAATTAAATTTAACTATAGAAATCTAATAAAATCTTAAAGAAATAGATTATAAACAATCGATATATAAAAAACTTAATTTAAATTAAATTTAACTAAAACATCTAACAAAATCTTAAAGTAATTGATTTAAAAGAAAAACAAATTTTAAATTAAATTTAACTGATGAAATCTTACGACAAACAAATAATTTAAATCAATTTAACTAATTATTATTAAGTTTAATTCTTATCATTTTAGTTCAAAAGGAAAAAAAACCAACAAACTCAAATTAAATTTAACTATAAAAATCTAATAAAATCTTAAAGAAATAGATAATCGATTTATAAAAAACTTAATTCTTAAACTAAATTTAACTTAAAAAAATCTAACAAAATCTTAAAAAACATATAATCTGACTTAAAAAAAATTAAATTGAAATTAAATTTAACTAAAAAATCTAACAAAATGTTAAAGTAATTGATTTAAAAGAAAAATAGGTTTTAAATTAAATTTAACTAACCAAATCTTAAAACAAACTAATAAAAGAAAATTAATTTAACTAATTATTATTAAACATTCAAATTTTAAACCAAATCTAATTTTTTTAAAATTATTCCATACTTTATATAGATCTATATTTCACATATTTTGTTCAATTATGTAATTAGATTGGATTAGAAATTATCAATAAAAAAGCAACATTGAACTTTAATTTATTGACTCAAATAATTTTCATATATGTATATGATTTTGTTTCAACATTTTCATGGTGACTATTATGATGCTTAAGAGTGATTAGTGATAGGTTAATTAAACTACAATTACTGTATTATTTACTAATTTAAAAAATTTCCATCAATATCTTCGTAATTTTTCTCCAAATATCCATTGACATCGACACGTGGGAATAGTGTGTTTAGACTTAATTAATTTTTAAAAACTGAAAACAACAAACGAAATACAAAGACTTAAAATATGGCAGATTTTTTCTAATTGTTCATGGTTGTGCAGAGAGTGCAGTGTTTTTAACTTTTTATATTTTATTTTAAAGTTTTAAGTACTACTTTTCTTAAAAAAAAAAAAGGTTTGCATTTGATTTGTTTCAAAATTTGTTTTTTCAGTCAACCTTTTTATGTTATTTTAATTCCATTAGTTTTTTTTTAGTACAAATTCCATTAATTAATCCATCTATTTCAGGGAAAAAAAACCTACAAGTTCAGTTTCTTAGTTGATTTTTTTTTTCAATATATTTTAAGTTTTTAACCCCGTTTTTTCAGTATTAATATACTTTTATCAGTCTACTATTATCTTTAATGGTAAATTACAAAGTATTTCATTATTTTTTAAAAAAGTTTATTTTTGTTACTACAATAATTTAATATATTTTTAAAGCCGCTTATTTTTATAATTCTAGATATTTCTTTTATAAGTTATATATAGCCAAGTCATTTCTAGTTTGAAGTAACTTATTTTAAAATTGTAGATATTATTTACAAGTTCAATTATATATTTATATATAAAAACACTCAAGTTCACGTAACTTTTTATGTAAATATCTTTGAACTTCATATCCATATAATAATGTATACTAGTTAACTTATAGTAATTCAAAACGAGCAAAAACTTAATTATCTAGCTATAAAATCAAATAGGCGAGTACTTAAATATATTAAAAAAACGTTTAAGCCAAAATACATTCAACTATAACTAGAATAATTAGTGAGAATAAAAATAGTTTTGTTTAACCACAAGAAAAAAAATAAAAATATAGTTAATTAAAAGTATTAATGTAACAATTTATTTTATGTTACGCCTGTGCTAGAAATGTTGATTTATAAATGATCAAATAATATATAGTTTTCCATTGACTGTTAATTTTGTCTGTAACAACAAAAAGAAAAGTGAGTTTTTTTGGGGTGTAATAATGGGAGGGCGCAGAGGTGATTAGAATTGAAAGTGAATAATTTGCAATCTAATGATGTTTTCATAAGAGAATGATAGGCATTGATTAATTAAATTGGCATGCTGATTTCTACATTTTAGGGAACAAAATCATAGATATTTTTGTTCATCAACTCCAATCAATAACCAATTTGAATGTAAAATCATTTTCGAAACTGAAAGTGTATTTTACTTAAATACATTCTCATATAAGTAAATTAAATAAGGAAGATTTAAACCTCCGAACTTTAGATTTTAGAGCAATAAGTAATATTTTGATCGCTAGTTGAATGAGGTTCGTATTGGTAATTAGGTACTATACTTAGCTATATAAATTTTAAAAGGAATAATATTATATGATATATTATTAAGAGTAGTGTTTTATATGCTGAACTAGCATCCAATCTTCCCTATACCTTGCTATATATGTCAAATTTGGCTCCAAACCGTAAGTGCAAGCTAATTCTGAGATACCAATATTTAATTCATTATATATATTCACAGTTATATTCTTTATTACGTGGTGGTATACGTCTTTTATGATATATATAGTTGAGGACGATCCCAAACTATCAAAATCTTACTCTTAAAAGTTTCACTTGATTGGGATAATTAAATTAGTTCTAATTCATTAACAGGTTGGATTCACTCAAGCACACAGTCTCTGAAATAATTGGTATAAGTTAGAATTTAAACTTATCTCCACCACACTAGGTTGCATTATTGAAGATCCGATAAAGGAGTGTTTGTATATCTCTCTTATGGAAAAAAAAAAGAAAAGAAATGTTTTATGGACAAACGTTTTTGGTGCTGTCCTTTGGCATACACATCGCTAGAAAGAAAGAAACAACCGAACCTTCATGGGAGCATCCAAATCGATAGTTCAACTATGGGATGATGTCAGAATTGTTGCTTCATCTTGGTCAACTAAATCGTCCCTTTTTTGTAATTATGATATCTCTAATATTGTTCTAAATTGGTGTACCTTTATGCAGAGCCTCTTGCTAATTTTGTTGTATGTTTCTCACATACCTTCAATAGAAAATTTTCTCTCTTTTTTTTTTAAAAAATAAAGTTAGAATTTAAACTAAAATCTCGTAGAATAAAAACTGTGAAGAAGGGGTTGAGTGTATTGAAATATTAAGGGCTAAACAAGTTGGCCCTTCAACTTGATGGGGTGCTAAAGTGGTCCAAAGCAATTGAGTCAGCAACCATTGGCTAAGGTTCATTGGCCGACATGTTAAGGGCAGTTGTCCCAAAAGAGCTAAGTAATGTGGAACATGTTTGGATAATCTTAAACTAATGTCTTGGAGAGACATAGATAGACATGCACGAACAGAACCTAAATGAGACCACATGATCCCATTTTTAGACCTTTGGCCCCTCTTTATCTATTGCTTGAGATGTTAGATAGTGAAACTTCACGCACATTAAAAGAATTCAGTGACATCCAAAATGTTTTAACGAGTTCGGTTAATCTAAGGTTATATTAAGATTTCAGTTTGTACGGTTCCAGTTTGATTTTTCAATTTGGTCTCTCGTAGTTCTAAAATTTTGATTATGGTATATATATCTTTAGGGTATGGGAGAAATCTCTTAAAACATTCTTGCTACCATTACTAGATATTAGCACTAGCGTTCTTATGTGACACGTTTTATTTTTCGATTTGGCAAAAAGAGGGTGATGAATGATTCAACGTTTAATATAATTACATGTGTGAAGGGTATTGAATATCAATCATAACAACTCGTTCGAGCCCTGTACTGGTTATAGTGTTGTTAAGCCCAAACAACGACGAGTCCTGGTTATTAATCCTCACAGCTTTGCTTTTGGTCGTTTCACCTAAAAGGCCTTATACCAATATATGGAGAGATGTTGTTCCCTCACTTATAAACTCATGATCTTCCCCTTATCGAACTAATGTGGGACTTTGGATTGTAATCTTGTACCATGACTATCATCTTTCGAAGCTTTGTTATTCGTCACCCGAAGATTCTATCAACATAGCCAAGTCAGGAGCATGACTTTTATCACTTGTGTTAAGACAACAATATCAAAAGTATCTCTACAATATAGTATGATATTGTCGGTTTTGGGCATAACTTAGCTTTGCTTTTGGTTATACCCAAAAAGCCTCGTCCCGTAGAGGCGTTGTCCCTTCACTTATAAACAACACACATGTAGGACAACTTTGGTTACCATCTCAATAATTAGACTATGTGTTTTAGGTGCGATAATAGTAATTAAAATGGAAATATTAGAGTAAATTATATTCTCTTTTTCTTGTGTGAATGCATGATCCATCATTACAGCTGAATTTTTTCTCTTCCCAATCTTTTTGACTGCAAAAATCTGTCTTCAAATATTATAGCACTAAGATGAATTGAGTGCATCTAAACCTAAAAGAAACCAACCAAGTGGCCTTTTCAATTCTGACCCATAAAAAACAAAGTCTTGCTCACAAAACAAAATGTTGGCTCTCCGAGAAATTTCACTCAACAGCATAAAATACTTTTTAAAACGTCATAATTTTTCAATTTTTTTTTAACCATAGCAATAGCTTTGACTTATATTTTAACATCACATTTAAGTTGAGGCTTTTATTGAATTATAATATTTTTATAAAATTTTAAACTTTATGCTATATTTAAAACTATATATATCTATATTTTATGCTATTTATGTAACTACATCTCGTGCTCGTTTTATTTGTGTGGGATATGCCTTTTGTCACTATCATTCATATCTTTAGGTAGTGGAAGAAGAAGAAGGTTTTGTCGATCAAAGATAAGCATTCCAAATTGCTCTCTTGAAATCTACAATCAAAACCAAAATTGACTCTCACTTTTTAGTATTTGGAATCTTTATTTAGGCTTTGAATTCCAAAAAGGAATCAATTAGGAGTTTTACTTTGGATTATTATTCTTAAATTGATATGATATATATAACCTATTGATCATGGTAGAAAAAAGTATACGTTAGGACAAAATAAGGTGGCGTACACAACATATCCTTCTTTTAAGCAATATGCATCAAATTTCCTGTTGTCTATTTCTTACTATTGGTTCGTCACTCCGATCCAAATAAGCCCACTTGTCATATATATATAATCATTTAGACAATCCAAACTCTAAGGATATGGTTGTAATTTTTTTTTAAGAAAAAATTGTGGGGATAAGAGATGGAATCATCAATTTTAGAGATGAGATGTCTAGCTATCTTCTAACAGCTAGCTACAATTAATTATTATTATTTTTTTTAAATTTAGAGACACAAGACAAACTCAACCACCAGAAGAATTCATGAACTAATTAAATTCACAAATTAACATTTTCTCTCTCTCTCTCTTTTGATGGGTTCCTACAATTAGTATCCACGTACATGGGAGTGTGATAAAACGACACAACCCATTTATTCAAATGGCATCATTGCTGTCGAGAGAAAATGGTGGCAAAAGCAGATGCCTATAAACCATTCGATGAAATGCCAAGCCGAGAGAGAGTCTTGATCAGAAAGATGAGCAATGGGAATATATTTTTAAGCAAAACACTTGAAAAATTTTCCATTTCCCAGTTGGTCACTTTCAACACTAATTAGGCCATTGGGGAGTGGATACGAATTGGAATCTTATTTTAGGAATATGTAAGTGGAATTCGCACAATGGCCACACATGTACGTGTATTGATATTCGTGAGTGTCCGGACTAACTTACGCGTACTTCGACTAATCTCACAGAATTCGGAAACACAAAGAAATTACTAATTCCTAAGGTTGCATTTAAACCCATTCTTTTTAAATTAATTAATCCGTTTGGACCAATGAATGACTCATGATGGTTATATATATATATATATATATATATATATATATATATATAAAATGTAGGTATATGTAAAAAGGCCCTCCCTGGACATTATAATAATGCAGTATAATTTCAAAACCCACTCGATGAGGCTCCATCGTTGAGTCTTGGCTGATTAAGAAATGTGGCGTGTCATGATGACAACTCTGAATTAGGGTTTGATCGTGGGGAAAAGGCCATGCAAATTACAGTGAACTTCTGTAATGGAGGCTCGGATTAGGGTTTTTAAGTTTTCTTTTTTTCTTTTTTTTCCTCTTTTCATTTTGTTTGAAAGGTTTATTTTAGTCCCAAAATTTTAAATGTGTAATAATTTGGATGGTTACTTTTGTTTTTATTTTTACAAGTTAATAACATATCATTGAGTCTATGTATGAAAAGTATGTATTATTAGACCACATAGGTTATTAAAAATTAAGAGTATTGGGTAAAGCAATTTTAGGATGCAGAATAATATAATAATGATTAAAATTGTTACTTCTTTTTAAAGTTGAGCATTGAGGGGCTAAAATAGATATTAGGAAAATTCAAATATCAAAGTGATTATTTTTTAAAGTTTAAGGACTAAAATAAACATTAAAAATTTAAACACAAAAATAGAATTTTATTATCGTTATTATTATGATTTTACTCAAGTCATTTGAATTTTAATTATTTTGTTTAGTACAACAGGATGGGTGAGAATTCAAACTCAGCCTTAAATGTTAGATGAATCTTTTTCGGAATTTTGAAGATGAAAATATTGCATATATATATATATATATATAATCATTTTCTCAACAACATGAAATATTATATTCTTAATAAATATTGTATCGTCAAATGAAGCTTTTATTATAAATAAGAAAATGGTTGGAATATAATCTTAGTCTGAAAAGTACTAGTTTTAGCTTTATTTCTAGTTTAGTCGTCCATAAAATTAAAAAAGAAAAAAGAAAAAAATCTCATTTGTAGTTCCTAAATTTCAATGAGTTCAAAATTCAAATAAAAAGCCTATAACAAAATTTGATGTGACCCATTTTTTTACTTCTTGACATGTTGATGGATCTCTAACCTCCATGAAAGAACTTGAGGAAATCTTTAGCTCCATTAGTACATGGAGGAATTGTTTGATCCGAAATTCATGCTCATATGGAGGGGGAAATTAATGGGCAACTTAAAAAGGAAAAGAAAAAAATTATGAGCTAGCTGAAATTTAAAATAAGAAAAAAGGTTTAGAAAAATGCATAATGACATAACAGCTTACAAAATTGCAAGTGTTAGGGCTAAATAAAATAAGTAGGATAGATTTAATTGGGCAAAAATATTACTTGAAAACAATTTTCCATGCCAGTACGCAAAAGATTAATTTTCATATTCTTTTTCTTTATTCTCAATAAATAAACTAATATTTATGTTTTATCATATTTTCATCTCATGAACTACTGATTACACATAGATGATAATCAATTATAAAAATAAAAAAAATAAAAAAATTATGTCATTTTTCCATTAATTCCTAACTCAAATTTAACCAAAATTTGCGTCAAATAAAACCCTTTAAACTTTAAGCACAAAATTATAGATGTTATCAAAATTACTACTTCCTCGGTCTTCAAAATTGACCTTTTTTTTTGTAATTATGACATTTCCACAATTTCTCTGAACTGGAGCGCTTTCACTTAACCTCCTCTAATATTTTATGTTTTTCACCTACGTTTTTGAATGAATGGTGTTTTTCATTTCAAAAACAAAAAAAAACACAAAATTATAGATAAGAATAAACTCAATGATCCAAACTAACATTCCTTTTTTTTTTTTTTTTCAATAATCGCCCGGTTTACAAAAACTCATAATTAGTAGAAATATCCCTCTCGACTGTCTTTATTGGCCATTCGTAAACTTAATGAACCGACGTCACTTCTCGATACCTTCGTACTCCCAAATATCTTCACAAAATGGCATGATATCATCTGCTTTGAGCATATAATCGTCACAACTTTGATTTTGGTTTCACTCGAAAAGTCTCATATCAATGAAATAATTGTCCTCATCTATATACCATGGATTGCTCTCTTTCCTAACCATACGAACCCAAATATCATATCTATTACATAATTAAAAAGAAAGAAGGAAAAAAAAAGAAGTCTCATTCCCAAAGAAAAAAATGGGAAATGATATCATGAAAATCTATGAGATATAGCATGGTTTAATTTTCAAGTGTTGAGAATGCGCATAATGATGAGAGAGTGGGACTAAGGCCATACAGAAAGGCATCTTATATTGAATTTAGTGTGTGGTTTGCTTTGCTTTGCTGCTTAAGTGGCCGGCCGCCTCCTTCTATTCTCTAAACAAAATACTTCACATAAAATTAAATTAAAAGAGAAAAGAAAAATTACGTTTATTTAGTTAGAAAAGGAATCAAAAGTCTTTTCCATAGGTGGAAGGATTCAAATTTTTTATTTCTATCATTGCGGTGTTGCATTACAAAAGGGAATGTTTATCTACTAATTCTTTTTTATTTCATAGATTTCTTTTTTAAATGATTTCGAACTAAAAATTAATTTAAGAATTATTTATTTTGGAAAAAAGGGTTAAGAATATTAAGAAGTGTTTTATGAGAAGACATATAGAAAAATTTTCGTGGGGTGAGCTTTCAATTGTACAGTGGATGGTGCACCAAACATTGTACATTTCTTTGGGAAAAGAGAAGCCCATAATTTAGTAAACAGGTGAGCTGTTAACAAAAGGTATTCAAAGTATCTCACGTATCTCCATTAAGTATGATATTTTGTCTGTTTTGGACATACCACGGCTTTGATTTTGGTTCCACTCAAAATGTCTCATACCAGATAATTGTCATCTCTTATATATCATGGATCATTCCCATCTAGTCAATGTGGAACTTTGTTTGCATTCCTTACAAACCCAACATGAACGGCGAACATGCGTAATTGACACCTATCGAGAACTTGATAATATGAAAAAATAAATCTCAACTTAACCTTTTAATTTGAAGTAATTACAAATCTAATATGAAAAAAAAAATCTATAAAATAAATGAAATTGCATAATCCTAGCGTACAAATTGGTCAGATTAAGCATTCAATGATGGATCTATTTCTAAGATGACTACTATTAGGAAATTAGTTTTTTGAAAAGAAAAAAAAAAAGAAAAAACTCTTTATTTGACAACACAAATTTAGCTTAGTGATAATTGACACCTATCGAGATCACAAATTCAAATCCCCTCCATTTCTTTTTTTTCCTCAGTACAATAAATATAGAGTATGAAAATTTGAATCTTTGACTTAGACAAAAATAGATGTTATTTGTTGCCGAACTGTGTATATTAATAGTCGAATACGTTCCTTTGTTCTTCCTTTATATTTTTCCCCCTCCTCTAATGTGCTTCTTTTGTCATCAGTTCAAGTTGGAGGAGCTTTTTGTAAGTTTTCTCTCTAAAAATTCATTTGTTCTTCATTTATATTTCCCTTTTTTTTTTCTCCTCTAATGAATTTAAATTGGAGCTTTTTTTTACTAAGGTTTTCCTTCAAAAAACTCAGATGGCACTCCTTTATATTGTCTGTCCCTTACTTTCAATTTTCAACTTTTTTTTTCAATTTAATACCTCTTTTCAAAATTTGTACTCAAATTTTATACAAAGAATAAAAATTCTTTAATACAAATTTATGACTACATTTAAAAAAATTATTGAATAAAATATTATATTAAAATTACGATCATCAGAAATTATATGAAATGAAAATGAATCAAACGTTTTGATATGAAATTAAAATGAATGAATCAAAAGTTTTGAGAGTGTAAGAATCAAAATTGACGTTTAAAAAATATAGAAACTAAAATAAACCAAAACTAAAATTAAAGAGATCAAAATAACACTTTAAAAACTTTTTTTTATAATGAAAACGTGTCAATATAAACATATGCTGCAGGCAACGAGACTTTGTCCTCATCATATGTTGCTGTAATGGTACATACATAGATGTATGCTGTATCCGTTGGTCAAGGACCTAATATCTTTTATCTACACCGAATCACAAATGTTGGAATAAAATTTCAAAGTTTCACTAAAGCGAGCATAGTTCGTTAACATATATCTCCAATTAAAAGATTGTGAATTCAATCTCTCACCCCCACATGTTGTACTAAAAAAATTTTTCAAGATGCGGAACTGTTTACCAACCTTCGAAAGCTAAGATTGAAGCAAAGATTGAACATAGTAGATATATCCTATTAATGTGAATGCTAACAATAAACTTAACAAGCTTCACCAGTTTAAATATCCTGGAGGTAATTGAATTCAATGACGACGATGCAAGATTTATGCTCATATTCAATTCTCAAAAAACTCATAGAATTTTAATATCTTAGGCGAGGATAGATTTTCAAAACCCATATTCCTCTTACAAAAATTAACCAGAATCAAAGTCAATGAACAACTCTGTTTCCAACATCTTCCCATGCTCGTAAGATTCATTATACAGATACATTTTGCAACTCCTGACCTTGTACAGTAATTGGATAAACATGACATAATAACTTCCCCCAAATTTCATTCCACCTTTGGTTTCACTTCACTTTAGTATAAAGCTAACTAGCTATTATTTTTGAACCATTTTCTTTCCATCCTCCCATCTCTCCCTCCCATGAAAATATAACAAACCAAAATCTTCTTCTCTCTTTGATTTCCAGATTTATTTCAGATCGTTTCCACCTACCCCAAAAGAAGGGAATATGTAAATAAAATGATACAATCGAAGACTAACCTACTCTCCGCCGGTCTCCTCGACAGACTTCTTGTATTCGGGCTTAAGCTCGTACGTTCCTTGATTAGTCCCTCTTTTGTTGTAGACACAAAGCTCGTTCAGTATCTCTTTCAAGAATTGCTGCAAAGAGAAGGAACCACAATTGTTCTGAGAACTCAACCGCAATTTATGTACCACTAAAGCAAATAATAAATGGGTTAAGTTACAAGTTAAGCCCTAGAACTAAGGTTCTAGAACTAAGGTTGGGTTTATTTAGTCCACGTCCTTTGAAAAGTTTATCATAGATCATCGAACTTCCAAAGTTGTCTAGTTGATTTCTATATTTTTTAATAGATCTTATCATTAACGATTTTGTATCTAATAAGTTTATATTGTTACTTTCGTCACTTTAACGTTGTTATGTAGCACTCTGACTATGTTGTTAAAGGATTACATGGTGAGTCGATTTCAAGTGGATTTAGTGATGTAAGCATTAAAACTGAAGTTAACGACGAGGACATAATAGACATAATTGAAAGTTCAATAGCCTATTATATTTTTTTAAGCACAGGGACTAAATAGACCCAATATTGAAAGGGAAGAGACTATAATTATTAGAACTTTTTAAATTACAACAATTAAGTAGACAACCTAAAAATTCATAGATCAAACTTATTATTTAACCTAATAACTATGATGAAAGGAGATGGCCACAAAATTTATAATCTGTAGTGAACATAAAAAAAAAAGTAATATTACAAGACATCAATAAAGGAGGAAAAGATTAGTAGACATACTGCAGGTTGATCAGTCTCTTGGACTAGCTGCTTTAGGGCCCAATTCGGCTGTCTTTCAAATAGCTTGAACATTATATCTTCTAGTTCCCCACGATCCCTTCTAGTTCTTTTCACGTCTGATTGTTTAACTGGTGCCACCTTCTTCTTTTCCTACCGTAAATGATTGATCGTAAAATCGTACTTAGAACGTGAAAGTTCAGAAGGTTGATGAAAGTCAAAACAGAGCAAAGATATACCTTTGAAGTTGAGCTGATCAAACCAACCATCCCAGGCATTGGCCTCATATGAACTCCACGGTCATTGTCTATCACCTTACCAACACATCAGGGGAACGTAAATTGTTAAGTTGTGCAAACATAGAATGCTAAAAAGGGCTAAAGAAAAGTTTTAAAAAAGGCTCCTGATGATGTACTTGTATTTGTCTATTCTTAACCATGGACTTGTTTGTCCTTTCACGGCACAATTTCCCATACATTTCAAGATTTTCACCATGAGGCTTCATATCGAATTTATGTTCCACTTTACCTTCCATTGACATCTTACCTACAAAAGAATTTTTTCGGAGCAATCTTCAAAGAGTCAAAATCAATAATGAAGACTCAAAATGATAAATCATTAGCTGACTACGACCAATGCATCTCCATCCAAACTTTAAGATTATGCTTCACTACTTGGCATGTTCTATTATCTCATTACATGAACAAAATTTCAAATACCATTCCAAATATAGGCAACAGGAAATATGTATAAGAAGTGTTTTCATCAATGTAGTATATTTAATGACTCATGAGGGAAAAAAGGTACACACCAAGATTTTTGTAGAAATATTTTTACTCTACAAGCGTTGTCTCGTATGAAAAATCGATTATAGATCAAATTTTACAGCATGAAACGAGCTCCAGCAAAGGAAGACTTTGGTTAGACATGCAAGCAATCCAGTCACAGCTGGTAGGCTAGAAAGAAACCCAGGGAGCTGTATAAACAAGACATGAGAAACGAGCTCAGAACCCAGATACAATTCCCTTCCTTTAAGAAGCTCATTAATTCTCCAAGGTATCTGAATCTGCGTATCAGATTGATTCCCAGCAAAAAGTTCAATAAAAGAACCAGCATCAGAAAGATTGTGGTCGTGGAGGAACTGAAAAGCTTTTTGAATCCCTGCAGGAACACAGGACAAAAATGTTCCAGCCTGAACCAGCGCTAGTCGTTTTATGAAGATTTTGTGCTGAAACGCTTGGGAGTTAGCCATTAGGTGTTTCCCATGTGTTATTAAGGACGTAAGAAATAGTCAATATATTTTCATTCTACAAGAGTTTAAATAAATAAAAGTTGGCAGGAGTTCTATCAAATCGGTTAAGAGTTCCAACAAAAATAGGTTCGTCTTTCAAGGCTACTGGATCAGCTGGTTGGACTGTTAAGTATAAGAAATTACGTGTCAAGTTGATCACTTCCTTGACGGGGTCTTTTTCTGTATATCAAATTTGAAGATGACAAAAGCAGCTATATTTTGGGGGTTTAGAGTCTTTCTTACCATTATATAAAGGAATGTTGGAGGGAGAACCAAGATACCTGCCCCCCATGTCATGGAAGATGGTGTGTTGGAGGAGATTATTTTGATGAACTCGATGAAAAATCTTCAAGGTAGAATTACCAAGACCGTGAAATCTTCTAATAGTCTAACGGGAGATATATCTCTCATTGATATCCATCTCAGTAATGATGACTGCACTTGGTCCAATATCAATGCTCCCATCTTCACTAAAACAGACAGTTTTTTGGTCTCCTCGAGCTGGTAGGATTTTAAAAGGAAGCTTTGGTTGGCAAGCTTTCCAAAATCACTCCGTCATTGTGCTTACTCTCTTTGTTGTCTTAAATGGAGCTCCACGCCTTTTAGATTCCCAAAAAAATCTGGCTAGACTACCCTTCTTTTATGGGAAATCTCAAGTTAGTGGTGAGATAGCCCTCAGGTCATGGGTGGCTAGGTTATACCTTCATTTAGCAGTAAAGCCTCAAGCCTTTGCAAAGTTGGTGGAACAGAGAGGTTTTCAGGGATGTCGCCAGTTGCATTACATAAATCATTCCCTAGACGAGACAGGTATGTAAATCAAAATTGTTGGAGTGTGTTGCAAACGAGCAGAGAATGTGGAGGACTAACAAGCTGAAAAAGGGAGATAGAACTCAAGACTTTTCCCTACCTGGATGTCTTCTAGAATAAGAAGGGATTAAATTTTATCTCTTTCTTGATTGTTATTAAAGGTGAAGTCTCAATGTTGAAGAGGGGGTGGTGAACAATGATTGATTATTTTAGCACGTTATTTTCAAAAAACAACAATAAAAGGTTTGTCTTCCAAAATGTTCATCGCAGACCCATTTTCTCAACTTGAAGTGGTTGAGGGACCCAGGAAAGGAAGG